>NC_056446.1:25177260-25184760 GCF_018296145.1 Oncorhynchus tshawytscha
GGTAATCCATCTGGCCCCACGGCCTTGTGAATGTTGACCTGTTTAACTCTTGCTCCTACTTGAGACGCAGACGTCCCAACTAGAGCTCTGGAAATGCAAATGCGCTACGCTAAACGCTAATAGTATTAGTTAAAACGCAAACGTTCATTAAAATACACATGCAGGGTATTGAATTAAAGCTACACTCATTGTGAATCCAGGCACCAAGTCAGATTTTTAAAATGCTTTTCGGCGAAAGCATGAGAAGCTATTATCTGATAGCATGTAACACCCCAAAAGACCCGTAGGGGATGTAAACAAAATAATTAGCATAGTCGGCGCTACACAAACCGCACAATAAAATATAAAACATTCATTACCTTTGACCATCTTCTTTGTTGGCACTCCTTGATGTCCCATAATCAATACTGGGTCTTTTTTCGATTAAATCGGTCCATATATAGCCTAGATATCGATCTATGAAGACTGTGTGATAAACTGAAAAAAATAGCGTTTCATAACGTAACGTCATTTTTTAAAGTTAAAAAGTCGACGATAAACTTTCACAAAACACTTGAAATACTTTTCTAATGCAACTTTAGGTATTAGTACACGTTAATAAGCGATAAAAATCATCAGGAGGCGATGTAAATTCGATAGGTGGTCATCTGGAAAAAATGTCCGGAAAAAACTCAACCAATACATCAAGTTGGAGGTCGGAGGGAATCGGTTCCCTTGGGTCGGTTCTACCAAGAATCAAATCCGAAGCAAATGAGAAGACTCTAGACATCCTGTGGAAGCTGTAGGTACTGCAACCTCGGCCTCATTTAATACGGTTCACCTTTAACAATGGGTTGAAGTGGCGCATGGATATTTTTTCCACTTTCAGTGATCAGATTTTCCTGCGCTTTTCGATGAAACAGACGTTCTGTTATAGTCACAGCCGTGATTTAACCAGTTTTAGAAACGTGAGAGTGTTTTCTATACACACATACTAATCATATGCATATACTATATTCCTGGCATGAGTAGCAGGACGCCAAAATGTTGCGCAATTTTTAACAGAATGTTCGAAAAAGTAGGGGGTAGGCTTAAGAGGTTTTTAAGGGCTTGCTCCATTCGGCTACGGAGAGCATGATCACACAGTTGTCCGGAACAGCTGGTGCTCTCATGCATGCTTCAGTGTTGCTTGCCTCGAAGCGAGCATAAAAGGCATTTAGCTCGTCTGGTAGGCTCGCGTCACTGGGCAACTCGCGGATGGTTTTCCCTTTGTAGTCCATACAAAGGGATGTCCAGGGAGTTCGCCAGGTTGTTGGTGGAACATTAATTGGGGAGGACAGGCTCGTGGTAATGGCCATGTGTTTGATTGGTTTCTGCCATTATTATGAACTGTTCTTCCCTCACCAGCCGCCTGTGGTGTGTGTGTTTGGGTCGGTGGCAAAGAAATTCAACTTGATCCCCTCAGTGAATGATCCCCTTCTCTTTAGAGTGATAAGGGGAATTATTTATTCTGGCTATATGTAGGCCTGTGTGTATGCATTGTGAGTTGATATGTTAGAGACAGGTGTTCCCTTTCCTGGTTCCATACTAGGAGGAATAATAAGGGTAGGTTGGCATTTATTGGGATGAATCTTGTCCTGGAGTTAGCTCTGCAGGGTGGTCACTAACTTGCATACCGACAAAGTCATAAAATCTGATTTTAAACATAACCCTAACCACATTGCTAACTTTATGCCTCACCTACAAATCAGCTGTTGCAACCCCTATTACTAGCCTGTTCGTATCGTCTGAGATCCCTGAAGATTGGAAAGCTACCGCGGTCATCCTCCTCTTCAAAGGGGGTGACACTCTAGACCCAAACTGTTACAGACCTATATATATCCTACCATGCCTTTCTAAAGTCTTTCGAAAGCCAAGTTAACAAACAGATCACTGACCATTTTGAATCCCACCGTACCTTCTCTGCTATGCAATCTGGTTTCCGAGCTGGTCATGGGTGCACCTTAGCCACACTCAAGGTCCTAAACGATATCATAGCCGCCATCGATAAAAGACAGTACTGTGCAGCCGTATTCATCGACCTGGCTTTCGACTCGGTCAATCACCGCATTCTTATCGGCAGACTCAACAGCCTTGCTTTCTCAAATGATTTCCTCGCCTGGTTCACTAACTACTTCTCAGATAGAGTTCACTGTCAAATTGGAGGGCCTGTTGTCCGGACCTCTGGCAGTCTCTATGGGGGTGTCACAGGGTTCAATTCTCAGGCTGACTCTGTTCTCTGAATATATATCAATGATGTCACTCTTGCTGTGGGTGATTCTCTGATCCACCTCTATGCAGATGACACCATTCTGTATACATCTGGCCCTTCTTTGGACACTGTGTTAACAAACCTCCAGATGAGCTTCAATGCCAGACAACACTCCTTCCGTGGCCTCCAACTGCTCTTAAATGCAAGCAAAACTAAATGCATGCTCTTCAACCGATCGTTCAACCGACCGCCTGCCTGTCTAGCATCACTACTCTGGATGATTCTAACTTAGAATATGTGGACAACTACAAATACCTAGGTGTCTGGTTAGACTGTAAACTCTCCTTCCAGAGTCACATTAAGTATCTCCAATCCAAAATTAAATCTAGAATCTGCCTCCTATTCCACAAACAAATCATCCTTCACTCATGCTGCCAAACATACCCTCCACTTCGACCTGTATGCTCTCGTTGGCTGGCCCTTGCTTCATATTAGTCGCCAAACCCACTGGCTCCAGGTCATCCATAAGTATTTGCTAGGTAAAGCCCCGCCTTCTCTCAGCTCACTGGTCACCATAGCAACACCCACCTGTAGCACGCGCTCCAGCAGGTATATTTCGCTGGTCACCCCCAAAGCTAACTCCTCTTTTGGCCGCCTTTCCTTCCAGTCCTCTGCTGCCAAATACTGGAACGAATTGCAAAAATCACTGAAGCTGGAGACTTATATCTCCCTCACCAACTTTAAGCATCAGCTGTCTGAGCAGCTTACCAATCATTGCACCTGTACATAGCCCATCTGGAAAGAGCCCACCCAACTACCTCATCCCCATATTGTTTTTTGTTTTTTTTCTCCTTTGCACCCCAGTATCTCTACTTACACATTCATCTTCTGCACATCTATCACTCCAGTGTTTAATTGCTAAATTGTAATTATTTAACTTTAAATTAACCTCAAAAAAAGCTCATTTTTGTTTTCATAATTTTTTAAAACGATATAGCAAATTTGTATTTTGCGGCTGGCCCATCTAGCGGTAACCGCTCAACTCTGCCTGCAGGACAAGATTCATCCCAATAACATCTGCATAATAAGGACCCACCCCTATCATGTGGACTCATACACACACTGTACATAAAAACACACGCGCACGGACACACACTGTCCTGAGCATCACCTCCTCCAATGGTACCTGATTGCTTGTATCTGTCCTAAACTGATCCAGGAGCTGTGAGTTTCCACACAGCTGGATGATTGTGAGCCAAGGCTCCCTGTCTGTCTGCAAACCTGTAAAAGCTATAGAAACCTCCACAACCACCATGCTGAAGTCTTAAATATACCATTGCACCATCTATAGAATCACATTGCAGTTTGTTATAGTGCTTTTAACTGCATTACTCAACTCCAAGTTCTACATTGAATAGCCTTGTGGTGGGAAAGCATACATTCATAGCAGTAAAGGACACTGTAAAATACTACCATTCACCAGTTGTCCTCAGTTGGCCCAGGTCACAGAGAGGTTAGGTGCATTGTTGGAGTTTGTGCACATGTGTATGTGTGCGTGCCTGACCGTGTGCACATGTTTGTGTTTTTCCGTCAACCCTAACAGTGTCTGTGTGTGTCTGTCTGCCTGCGTGTGTGTGCGCGCATGTGTGTGTGTGTCTGTCTGTGTGTGCGTGTGTGTGTGTGTGCGTGTGCACATGTGTGTCTGTCTGTGTGCGTGCGTGTGTCTGTCTGTCTGTCTGTGTGTGCACATGTGTGTCTGTCTGTCTGTCGTCTGTCTGTCTGTCTGTCTGTCTGTCTGTCTGTCGTCTGTCGTCGTGTCTGTCTGTCTGTCTGTCTGTCTGTCTGTCTGTCTGTGTGTGCGTGTCGTGTCTGTCTGTCTGTCTGTCTGTCTGTCTGTCTGTCTGTCTGTCTGTCTGTCTGTCTGTCTGTCTGTGCGCGCGCGCGCGTGTGTGTGTGTATACAAACTATGTTATATTAGTTATGGGTCGTTAAGCGAGCTATCAATGTCCATATTTGCGCTGCATAATATCCTCATGCAAGTAACACATGCCAATAAGAATCTGATCCTCACTCTTTTTCAATTCTCTGTTGCCTCTCTCTCTCTCCCACTTCTCTTCTTTTCTCTGCCTCCCCTCTTCTATCTCTCTCCCTCCCTCCTTCCTTGTCTTTCCCTCTTTTCATTTCCTCCCAGTACCTAACGTAGAACAGCTGTTTTTCCTGACTTTGTGTTTGTGTCACATGATGACCCCAGAGGGATTCTGGGAGCTCAGTGGTTATTTAGTAGTCCTTTCTGATCTAGCCTGTTTTGGGACTCCCTCCGTTCCTCCCTTAATCTCTCCTGTCCCCTTCTTTTCCTTCAAGGAGCTTATTCATAGGCCTAGGGCATCCCATGAGGTAAGGGGTACGGAGAGTGGCTCGAGGAGGGGCTGCTGATGCACATAACACACCACAGAAATGTTGTGTGTGAGAACCTTTTCTTGGCTCCTCCTCTTCCTTCTCTCCTGTCTGTGTTTTGGTCCCATGCCAGCCAGTCAGAAGGGATAGGTAAACAAATAGAGATTCATAGATGTTTCTCTACATCTCTGCGGCCTCGTTCTCACTGTCATCAGAAGAATCTGATGAATTTCTTCAGCAGATGTTGTGAAGGGGTTGAGTGTACGTGTCTGTTTGCGAGTGTGTTGGTATGTTTGCGCATGTGTCATATGTGATTGGCTGAGAGTGAGACCCTGTGTGTGTGTGTGTACGGTATGAATCTGTCCCGGCTCAGTAGGAGGAAACATGTGGCTATGAGCTTCTAGTCCTTTTGTGTGTTTCAATTGGAGTAGCGTTACTAATGCAGGACCGCAGGGCTTTCCCCACTGAGGACAGGAGAGAGAGGGAGAGAGAGAGACACAGAGAGATGGGAAGAGAAAGAGAGAGGGAGAGAGAGAGAGAGAGAGAGAGAGAGAGAGAGAGAGGCACAGAGAGATGGGAAGAGAGAAGAGAGAGAGAGAGAGAGAGAGAGAGGCACAGAGAGATGGAGGCACAGAGAGAAAGAGAGAGAGAGGCACAGAGAGATGGGAAGAGAGAGGGAGAGAGAGAGAGAGAGAGGCACAGAGAGATGGGAAGAGAAAGAGAGAGGGAGAGAGAGAGAGAGAGAGAGAGATGAGAGAGAGAGGCACAGAGAGATGGGAAGAGAGAGAGAGAGAGAGAGAGAGAGAGAGAGGCACAGAGAGATGGGAAGAGAAAAGAGAGAGAGAGAGAGAGAGAGAGAGAGAGAGGCACAGAGAGATGGGAAGAGAAAGAAAGAGAGAGAGGAGAGGCACAGAGAGATGGGAAGGGAGAGGCAAGAGAGATGGGAAGAGAAAGAGAGAGAGAGAGAGAGAGAGAGGGAGAGAGAGGCACAGAGAGATGGGAAGAGAAAAGAGAGGGAGAGAGAGAGAGGCACAGAGAGATGGGAAGAGAAAGAGAGAGGGAGAGAGAGAGAGAGGCACAGAGAGATGGGAAGAGAAAGAGAGAGGGAGAGAGAGAGAGAGGCACAGAGAGATGGGAAGAGAAAGAGAGAGAGAGAGGGGGAGGGGGAGAGAGAGAGGAGAGGGGGAGAGAGAGAGAGGAGAGAGGGTGGAGAAAGGGAGAGAGAGAGGGGGGGTGGATGGTTTCCACAGCTGGCATCTCTTTTCATGTGGGTCTTTAGAATAAAGGATCTCTAATGACAGGTTGAAATGGTCGTGCTTTTTTATCCTGCTTGAACTTATCACAAAATGTTTCCAGAGAAGCGCATCCAAAACACAACAACATTTTGATAGCAGGGTTTCTGTTAGGAAAGTTTGGCGCCGGATATTAACTGGCAACATTTTAATTTAGCGGGCATTTGAGAAATTTACCGGACCCATATGCATTTGTTGTGAACCCTGATTAGGGCGTCCACCCACGGTGCTCAGAATGACACTGGGCGTCCACCCACGGTGCTCAGAATGACACTGGGCGTCCACCCACGGTGCTCAGAATGACAGAAATCACATTTAGATGATGGTCATTCATATTAACAGAACATGCAGGTTGAGGATGCAGCGATTTGCTGGACCCATATGCATTACCAAATTCTGATGTTCACTTTGAACATGTTGCAATAACTGTCCACATTGACTTTTGCTCAGTCAACAAGACGAGTAATAAACAGCAAAATCACTAGCCTGTCCATCTACTATCCCACATAATGGAAAAGTCTACCTATTCTATTGGTCAGCTTGCTGAGAAAGAAATAGCCTATTCCAAACAGACTCTGGGACAGTTGTGGGACGATAGATCCCAATTTCATACAACCAGTAGGCCTAGGATACATAAAATCAACTTTAAAAAGCCATTAGTCTGATGCTACAGATCAGAACGTTCAGCTTCAAATGTTGATCAACTATGATTTATTCACATGATAAACACAGCAATGCACACAAGGCAGTAGGCTACGTGTGAATGTTTGTACCGCACATGCAAGGGGTTTCATGGGACAGAGAATTCCACTAAATTATGCAAATGTACCTATAGACCAATTAGCATGACCAGTCAAATCAATTTACATCGACTGGTATTTCCATCAATGAATGGGCTAAAAAGCATTATTTCGCAATGGGATTTTTTTCTCTTGGACAATTGTATTTATCGGTTTTTCTATTTTTCTATCGCCCAAAAGGTGGCTATTACTGGCTAACGGAAACCCTGGTTGATGGAGAGGTGTACAGAAATCGGTATGGGAAGCCTGCCGTTCAGGCAGGTGTTTACAATGGTGAAAGTTCATGATGGGCAGGTGTGACATTTCACAAGAGACAAGTCTCAACGGATTCCTTAGGGTGTCCCCAACTCTGACGTCACCCCATTGAAGTTGAATTTTAAATTGGTTAAGGGTTAGGTAAGGGTTAAAGTTAAGGTTAGGGTAGGGGTTAAGGTTAGGGTTAGGGTTTAGGGTAGGGACATCCCAAGGATTCTGGATAACACTAACCATTTCACAAGACAGGCTTACTCTGGCTGCCATGGAAACGCAAGAGAAACCACTAACAGGGGGAGAGGTATGATGGGAAAACCATGCAGACAAGGTTCGGAGATGAAGAACTGCCACAAACCCAGCTTCTGTGCCGAAAAAGAGCCGCTTTCAAAATGATTTAGCAGGGATAAGGTGCACAGCCAAAAAAGCTTTACTATACACAAACAAGAAAAAAACAGGTTGTTGATTTAGCTTATTTCCTTCTATCCTCTTTTTTCCCAGTCGAAGCTCGGCCCTGTATTCAGTCAAAGGACCA
>NC_056446.1:25189760-25197260 GCF_018296145.1 Oncorhynchus tshawytscha
TTTCCTATGACCGAAAATAGTTCTGGACATCAGAACAGCCATCACTAACTGTCACGCCCTGACCTAAGAGAGCCTTTTTATTGCTCTATTTGGTTAGGTCAGGGTGTGATTTGGGTGGGCATTCTAGTTTGTCTGTTTCTTTGTTGGCCGGGTATGGTTCCCAATCAGAGGCAGCTGTCTATCGTTGTCTCTGATTGGGAATCATACTTAGGCAGCCTTTTTCCCACATGTGTTTGTGGGTAATTATTTATTTTCTATGTGTGTGAGCCTTGGCTCATTTATGACAGGGAGTTTGAAGACAGAGATCGTGACACTAACCTCCATTTGGACGAGGACTTCTACTTCAATGAGTTGGAGGTGAAGAACATATTGATTATCCCGGACCAGGCCCCAATCCTGACACTCGGAGAAGGAGGAGGTGGCACTATAGAGGCTGGCATGCGGGATACCTGAAGGGACTATGTCGGAGAGCGGATTAACTTCCTCTACCCCCCATTCTATTGGCGAACGTGCAATCACTGGAGGATAAACTGCCTCTACCCCCCATTCTATTGGCGAACGTGCAATCACTGGAGGATAAACTGCCTCTACCCCCCATTCTATTGGCGAACATGCAATCACTGGAGGATAAACTGGACAAGCTTCGTTTGAGACTATCTTATTAACCTGATCTGAAGAACTGTAATATCCTATGTTTCTCCTATGAGTCGAGGCTGAACAAGGACATGGAAAATATCAATCTAACTGGTTTTTCTATACATCAGCAGGACAGAACGGCAGCTCGGAGGGGGGTCTCTTTGTTAACATCAGCTGGAGGTTCTGCTCGCCTGAGTTAGAATACCTTATGATAAGCTGTAGACCACACTCACTGAACAAAAATATAAACGCAACATGTAAAGTGTTGGTCCCATGTTTCATGACCTGAAATATAATATCCCAGAAATGTTCCATACACAAAAGCTTGTTTCTCTCAATTTCTTTGCAAAAATTTGGTTACATCCCTGTTTGTCATGCCCGGACCTTAGAAATCTTTTATTCTCTATTTTGGTTAGGTCGGGTGTGACTAGGGTGGGAATTCTAGTTTCTTTATTTCTAGGTTGGACTGGTATGGTTCCCAATCAGAGGCAGCTGTCTATCGTTGTCTCTGATTGGGGATCATACTTAGGCAGCCTTTTCCCACCTGTTGGTTGTGGGATCTTGTTTGTTTATAGTTTCCTTGAGCACTGCATAGCTTCACGTTCGTCATGTTCTTTATTGTTTTTTGATGGTTCATGTAATAAAGATGATGAACCCAAACCACGCTGCATTTTGGTCTGATTCTTACAACAACAGTCGTGACACTGTTAGTGAGCATTTCTCCTTTGTCAAGATAATCCATCCACCTGACAGGTGTGGCATATCAAGAAGCTGATTAAACAGCATGATCATTATATAGGTGCACCTTTTAAACAGCATGATCATTACCCAGGTGCACCTTGTGCTGGGGATAATAAAAGGCCACTCTAAAATGTGCAGTTTTGTCACATAACACAATGCCACTGACTCAAGTTGAGGGAGCATGCCATTAGCATGCTGACCGCAGAATTGTACACCGGAGCTGTTCCCAGACAATGTAATGTCAATTTATCTACCATAAGCCGCCTCCAATGTTGTTTTTGATCATTTGGCAGTACGTCCAAGCAGCCTCACAACTGCAGACCACGTGTAACAATGTCAACCCAGGACCTCCACATCTGGCTTCTTCACCTGCGGGATCATCTGAGACCAGCCACCTGGACAGCTGATGAAACTGTGGGTTTGCACAACCAAAGAAGTTCTGTACAAACTGCCAGAAACCGTCTCAGGGAAGCTCATCAGCGTGCTCGTTGTCCTCACCGGGGTCTTGATATGACTGCAGTTCAACGTCGCAACCGACTTCAGTGGGCATATGCTCACCTTTTGATGGCCTCTGGCACACTGGTGAAGTGTGCTGTTCAATCAATCAATCAAATGTATTTATAAAGCCCTTTTTATATCAGCCAATGTCACAAAGGGCTATACAGAAACCCAGCCTAAAACCCCAAACAGCAAGCAATGCAGATGTAGAAGCATGGTGGCTAGGAAAAACTCCCTAGAAAGGCAGGAACCTAGGAAGAAACCTAGAGAGGAACCAGGCTCTGAGGGGTGGCCAGTCCTCTTCCATCTGTGCCGGGTGGAGATTATAACAGTACATGGCCAAGATGTTCAAATGTTCACAGATGACTAGCAGGGTCAAATAATAATAATCTCAGTGGTTGTAGAGGGTGCAACAGGTCAGCACCTCAGGAGTAAATGTCAGTTGGCCTTTCATAGCCGATCATTCAGAGTTAGAGACAGCAGGTGCGGTAGAGAGAGTCGAAAACCGCAGGTCCGGGACAAGGTAGCACGTCCGGTGAACAGGTCAGGGTTCCATAGCCACAGGCAGAACAGTTGAAACTGGAGCAGCAGCACGACCAGGTGAACTGGGGACAACAAGGAGTCATCAGGCCAGGTAGTCCTGAGGCATGGTCCTAGGGCTTAGGTCCTCAGAGAGAAGAGAAAATAGAAAGAGAGAGAGAGAGAGAATTAGAGGGAGCATACTTAAATTCACACAGGACACTGGATGAGACAGGAGAAATACTCCAGATATAACAGACTGACCTTAGCCTCCCGACACATAAACTAATTCAGCATAATTACTGGAGGCTGAGACAGGAGGGGTCGGGAGACAGTGTGGCCCTGTCCTACGATACCCCCAGACAGGGCCAACCAGGCAGGATATAACCCCACCCACTTTGCCAAAGCACAGACCCCACACCACTAGAGGGATATCTTCCACCACCAACACGGTACGAACCCGAGGGGGGCACCAACCCGGACAGGAAAATCACGTCAGAGCACCAGTAAGTCAGTGACTCAGCCCCCGTAATAGGGTTAGAGGCAGAGAATCCCAGTGGAAAGAGGGGAACCGGCCAGGCAGAGACAGCAAGGGCAGTTGGTCGCTCCAGTGTCTTTCCGTTCACCTTCACACTCCTGGGCCAGACTACACTCAATCATAGGACCTACTGAAGAGATGAGTCTTCAATAAAGACTTAAATGGTCGAGACAGAGTCTGCGTTTCTCACATGGATAGGCAGACCATTCCATAAAAATGTTGCTTTATAGGAGAAAGCCCTGCCTCCAGCTGTTTACTTAGAAATTCTAGGGGCAATAAGGAGGCCTGTGTCTTGTGACCATAGCGTACGTGTAGGTATGTTCACAGATTAATTCCGGTTTCAACTGTACTGGGCAGATGGTAGACGTCATCTGATGTCAAAGTAGTGAACAGAGTGCCCCATGGTGGCGGTGGGGTCATGGTATGGGCAGGAATAACCTACGGACAACAAACACAATAGCATTTTAGCAATGGCAATTTGAATGCACAGAGATCCTGAGGCCCATTGTCGTACCATTCATCCACTGTCACCATCTCATGGAAGCTGAAAATGTCCACGTTCTTTCATGGCCTGCATACTCACCAGACATTGAGCATGTTTGGGTTGCTCTGGATCGACATGTACGAAAGCGTATTCCAGTTCCCGCCAACATCCAGCAACTTCACACAGCCATTGAAGAGGTGTAGGACAACATTCCACAGGCCACAATCAACAGCCTGATCAACTCTATGCGAGGGAAATGTGTTGCGCTGCATGAGGATAATGGTAGTCACTCCAGATACTTTTTTTCTGATCCACACCACTACTCTCTATTCCCAGTCATGTGAAATCCATAGATTAGGGTCTAATTCATGTATTCCAATTGACAGATTTCTCTACTCTCTATTGCCAGTCATGTGAAATCCATAGATTAGGGTCTAATTCATGTATTCCAATTGACAGATTTCTCTACTCTCTATTCCCAGTCATGTGAAATCCATAGATTAGGGTCTAATTCATGTATTCCTTACTGTAACTGTAACTCAGTAAAATATTTGAAATTGTTACATGTTGTGTTTGTGTTTGTTCAGTGTATATACCAAGAGAGTTTTCAAAAATATTTTTCAGTGCAAACAAGAAAATGCTCACCCAGAGGCAGTGCTCCTAGTGGCAACTGTAGATCACCTTTACTCCACACACATAGACACATACTAAGCTCTCCCTCACCCTCCATTTGGCAAATCTGACCATAACTCTACCCTCCTGATTCCTGCTTACAAGCAAAAACTCAAACAGGAAGTGACACTCTCAATACAGAAGTGGTCTGATGAAGTGAATGCTAAGCTACTGGACTGTTTCACTAGCACAAACTGGAATATGTTCCGGGATTCATCCGATGGCATTAAGGAATATACCACATCAGTCACCGGCTTCATTTAGAAGTGCATCGACCTCGTCGTCCCCACAGTGACCCAACCAGAATACATGGATTACAGACAACATTGGCACTGAGCTAAAGAGCTACCGCTTTCCAGGAGCAAGTCACTTATCCGTACTCTTATAAGAAATGCCGCTACGCCCTCCGACAAACCATCAAACAGGCAAAGCGCGCCCCCCGAGTGGCGCAGCGGTCTAAGGCACTGCATTGCGGTGCTGAGGCACCATTACAGCCAACCATGAGCTGTCCAGTGATGAAAGTCTACCAGACAAGCTAAATACCTTCTATGCTCACTTCGAGGCAAGCAACACTGAGCACCAGCTGTTCCGGATGACTGCGTGATCAAGCTCTCCGTAGCCGATGTCAGTAAGACCTTTAAATAGGTTAACATTCAAAATGAAATACCAGGACGCGTACTCAGAGCATGCACTGACCAACTGGCAAGTGTCTTCACTGACATTTTCAACCTCTCCCTGGCCCAGACTGTAATACCTACATGTTGCAAGCAGACCATCATAATCCCTGTGCCCAAGAACGCCAAGGTAACCTGTCTAAATGACTATCGCTCCATAGCACTCACATCTGTAGCCATGAAATTTTTTGAAAGTCATGGCTCATATCAACACCATCATCCCAGGCACCATGGACCCACTCCAATTCGGATACCACCCCAACAAATCCACAGATGACACAATCTCTACTGTACTTCACACTGCCCTTTCCCACCTGGACTAAAGGAACACCTACGTGAGAATGCTGTTCATTGACAACAACTCAACATTCAACACCATAGTGCCTTCCAAGTTCATTACTAAACTAAGGACCCTGGGATTAAACACCTCCCTCTGCAACTGGATGCTGAACTTCCTGACGGGCCACCCCCAGGTGGTGACAGTAGGCAACAACACATCTGCTACGCTGACCCTCAACACGGGGCCCCTCAGGGGTGGGTGCTTAGTCCCCTCCTCTACTCCTTGTTTACCCACGACTGCGTTGCCCGCACGACTCCAACACCATCATTACATTTTCCGATAACACGACGGTAGGTCTGATCCCCAACGACGATGAGACGGCTTACAAGGAGGAGGTCAGAGACCTAGCAGTGTGGTGCCAGGACAACAACCTCTCCCTCAACTTCAGCAAGAGAGAGAAGCTGATCATGGACTACAGGAAATGGAGGCCCGAACACGTCCCTATTCACATCGACAGGGCTGTAGTGGAGTGGGTCGAGAGCTTCAAGTTCCTTGGGTGTCCACATCACTAAGGACTTATTGTGGTCCAAACACACAAACACAGTCGTGAAGAGGGCACGACAAAGCCTCCTCCTCCTCAAGGGGCCGAAAAGATTTGACATGGGCCGTCAGATCCTCAAGAACTTCTACAGCTGCACCATTGAGAGCATCTTGACTGGCTGCATCACCGCTTAGTTTGGCAACTGCTTGGCATTCGACCGTAAGGTGCTACAGAAGGTAGTGCATCTGGACCAGTACATCACTGGGGCCAAGATCCCTGCCATCCAGGACCTCAATATCAGGCAGTGTCAGAGGAAGGCCCAAAAAACTGTCAAAGACTCCAGCTACCCAAGTCATAGATTGTTCTCTCTGCTACCGCACAGCAAGCGGTACTGGAGTGCCAAGTCTGGGACCAAAAGGCTCCTGAACAGCTTTTACCCCCAAGACATAAGACTGCTGAACAGCTTTTACCCCCAATACATAAGACTGCTGAACAGTTTTTACCCCCAATACATAAGACTGCTGAACAGTTTTTACCCCCAAGACATAAGACTGCTGAACAGTTTTTACCCCCAAGACATAAGACTGCTGAACAGCTTTTACCCCCAAGACATGAGACTGCTGAACAGTTTTTACCCCCAAGACATAAGACTGCTGAACAGTTTTTTTTTAGTTTTATTTTTTTATTTCACCTTTATTTAACCAGGTAGGCCAGTTGAGAACAAGTTCTCATTTACAACTGCGACCTGGCCAAGATAAAGCAAAGCAGTGTGACAAAAACAACAACACAGAGTTACACATGGAATAAACAAATGTACAGTCAATATGCAATAGAAAATGTGTATACAGTGTGTGCAAATGAAGTAAGGAGGAAAGGCAATAAATAGGCCATAGTGGTAAAGTAAATACAATTTAGCAATTAACACTGGAGTGATAAATATGCAGATGAGGATGTGCAAGTAGAAATACTGGTGTGCAAAAGAGCAGAAAAAGAACAAAAAACAAATATGGGGATGAGGTAGGTAGTTGGTTGGATGGCCTATTTACAGATGGGCTATGTATAGCTGCAGCGATCGGTTAGCTGCTCAGATAGCCGATGCGTGAAGTTAGTGAGGGAGATAGAAGTCTCCAGCTTCAGTGACTTTTGCAGTTTGTTCCAGTCATTGGCAGCAGAGAACTGAAAAGAAAGGCGGCCATATGAGGTGTTGGCTTTGGGGATGACCAGTGAGATATACCCGCTGGAGCACGTGCTACGGGTGGGTGTTGCTATGATGACCAGTGAGCTGAGATAAGGTGGAGCTTTACATAGCAAAGACTTATAGATGACCTGGAGCCAGTGGGTTTGCCAACAAGAGCATACAGGCCACAGTGGTGGGTAGTATATGGGGCTTTGGTGACAAAACGGATGGCACTGTGATAGACTGCATCCAATTTGCTGAGTAGAGTGTTGGAGACTATTTTGTAAATGACATCGCCAAAGTCAAGGATTGGCAGGATAGTCAGTTTACGAGGGTATGTTTGGCAGCATGAATGAAGGAGGCTTTGTTGTGAAATAGGAAGCCGATTCTAGATTTAATTTTGGATTGGAGATTTTTAATATGAGTCTGGAAGGAGAGTTTACAGTCTAGCCAGACACCTAGGTATTTATAGTTGTCCACATATTCTAGGTCAGAACCATCCAGATTAGTGATGCTAGGCGGGCGGGCGGGTGTGGGCAGCGATCGGTTGAAGAGCATGCATTTAGTTTTACTAGCATTTAAGAGCAGTTGGAGGCCATGGAAGGAGTGTTGTATGGCATTGAAGCTTTCTTGGATGTTTGTTAACACAGTGTCCAAAGAAGGGCCAGATTTATGCAGAATGGTGTCGTCTGCGTAGAGGTGGATCATAGAATCACCCACAGCAAGAGTGACATCATTGA
>NC_056446.1:25202260-25272260 GCF_018296145.1 Oncorhynchus tshawytscha
TAACCAAGGTGACTAGAGAACTAGATTCGTCTAGAGAAGAACTCCATGGAAGCTCAATAGATTCCATCGCTCCTGTCGTTGTGGGTGGATGGTAGCTGTCTGTTTTTACGAGTATGTGCCCTGGAAGAAATTAGTTCCAATCCCCGTTGCAAATGATAAACACACACAGGGGGTCGGCCCTGAACATGAATGACAGGGAGGACCTGAAATGTCTGTCTCTCGTTTCCCCACCCTGGGACGACCTCAGATGCCTCTGCACGACCTGCCAACCAAAGCCTCCCTCAGCATTCCTCATTAAGAATGCATTATGCATGTGTGAGTGCATGTGTATGTGCATGTGTATGTGCATGTGCATGTGTGTGCAGCAGACATACCTGAGGGTGTGTGTGCAGTGCAGCTGTCTCCATATTAATATACTGTTGCAGCTGACAAACTAATGTGCCACAGAAGTGTTATAGGAAGTCACGCTGACACTGTATAACATTGACTCAGAGGCCTGCAAGGATACTTGCTGGAGTGTGAGTGTGTGTTTGCGTGTGTGTGTGCGTGTGATTCTGACACCAGGCCACTGTTCAGATAACTAATTGACCAGAGTCCAAACACCACAGCTATCAGAAAGGGTAAACAGGCTATGTCCGAAATCTGGCATGTCTAATACTTACTTAAACTGCATACCTGTAGTTACTAATCATACTACGTACTACTTAGTACACACTGTTTAATAGAGTATGCAGTATGCCACGGCCACAACATACTACTTTTGGTGCGTTCAAGACAACTGAGAACTCTGAAACAAAACGAGCTCAAACTGGGAAAAATTGTGACGTCGATGATCTTGATGAGAATTCTGAGCTTTAGGATGATGCCCGAGTTTCCAACTTGTAATTCCAAGTTGGGTGACCATTCAGAAAAAAAGAAGGAAGGGAAGTGCTGCTAAGGTACACAGTAGTAGGTCTTTGTAGACCGAAGGTAGTCTTTGGTAAAAAGGGTACATTGGTCATCAAAAAGAAAGGAGAACCAAGGCACTCTCATATAATCAATTAAAATGCCTTTATTTGTATAGCATGTTCAATGGAAACAAATATTTAAACATCTCTGATGTGTTTCGGCTGCATGGCCTTTGTCAGGGAGTATAAAGATGATAATACAATGTCTTCTTTTGAACAGCATTTTCCAATTAACCCTGAGTTGAAGAGAGAGTGGTTACAGAATTCACTGGACAGATGTCTTAACAAAATGCAAACCAAGGCTAGTAGAACCACTAGAAAAGCCAAAGTGGTTGTCACGTTCTGACCTTAGTTCAAATCAAATTTATTTATATAGCCCTTCGTACATCAGCTGATATCTCAAAGTGCTGTACAGAAACCCAGCCTAAAACCCCAAACAGCAAGCAATGCAGGTGTAGAAGCACGGTGGCTAGGAAAAACTCCCTAGAAAGGCCAAAACCTAGGAAGAAACCTAGAGAGGAACCAGGCTATGTGGGGTGGCCAGTCCTCTTCTGGCTGTGCCGGGTGGAGATTATAACAGAACATGGCCAAGATGTTCAAATGTTCATAAATGACCAGCATGGTCCAATAATAATAAGTCAGAACAGTTGAAACTGGAGCAGCAGCACGGCCAGGTGGACTGGGGACAGCAAGGAGTCATCATGTCAGGTAGTCCTGAGGCATGGTCCTAGGGCTCAGGTCCTCCGAGAGAGAGAAAGAAAGAGAGAAAGAGAGAATTAGAGAGAGCACACTTAAATTCACACAGGACACCGAATAGGACAGGAGAAGTACTCCAGATATAACAAACTGACCCTAGCCCCCCGACACATAAACTACTGCAGCATAAATACTGGAGGCTGAGACAGGAGGGGTCAGGAGACACTGTGGCCCCATCCGTGGACACCCCCGGACAGGGCCAAAGAGGAAGGATATAACCCCACCCACTTTGCCAAAGCACAGCCCCCACACCACTAGAGGGATATCTTCAACCACCAACTTACCATCCTGAGACAAGGCTGAGTATAGCCCACAAAGATCTCCGCCACGGCACAACCCAAGGGGGCGCGCCAACCCAGACAGGATGATCACATTAGTGACTCAACCCACAGGGGTGACACACCCCTCCCAGGGACGGTATGAGAGAGCCCCAGTAAGCCAGTGACTCAGCCCCTGTAATAGGGTTAGAGGCAGAGAATCCCAGTGGAAAGAGGGGATTCGGCCAGGCAGAGACAGCAAGGGCGGTTCGTTGCTCCAGAGCCTTTCCGTTCACCTTCCCACTCCTGGGCCAAACTACACTCAATCATATGACCCACTGAAATGATGAGTCTTCAGTAAAGACTTAAAGGTTGAGACCGAGTTTCTCTGACATGGGTAGGCAGACCGTTCCATAAAAATGGAACTCTATAGGAGAAAGCCCTGCCTCCAGCTGTTTGCTTAGAAATTCTAGGGACAATTAGGAGGCCTGCATCTTGTGACCGTAGCGTACGTGTAGGTATGTACGGCAGGACCAAATCAGAGAGATAGGTAGGAGCAAGCCCATGTAATGCTTTGTAGGTTAGCAGTAAAACCTTGAAATCAGCCCTTGCTTTGACAGGAAGCCAGTGTAGGGAGGCTAGCACTGGAGTAATATGATCAAATTTTTTGGTTCTAGTCATGATTTTAGCAGCCGTATTTAGCACTAACTGAAGTTTATTTAGTGCTTTATCCGGGTAGCCGGGAAGTAGAGCATTGCAGTAGTCTAACCTAGAAGTGACAAAAGCCTGGAATTTTTCTGCATCATTTTTGGACAGAAAGTTTCTGATTTTTGCAATGTTACGTAGATGGAAAAAAGCTGTCCTTGAAATGGTCTTGATATGTTCTTCAAAAGAGAGATCAGGGTCCAGAGTAACGCCGAGGTCCTTAGTTCCTTTATTAAGTCTTTGTGTTAGTTTGGTCAGGGTGTGAGTTGAGGTGGGTAGTCAATGTTATTTTTTCTATGTTGTATTTCTGTGTTTGGCCTGGTATGGTTCTCAATCAGAGGCAGCTGTTGATCGTTGTCTCTGATTGAGAATCATACTTAGGTAGCCTGTTTTCCCCATTTTAGTTGTGGGTGATTATTTTCTGTTCAGTGTTTTTCGTCACCTTACAGGACTGTTCGTTTGTCGTTTTGTTCAGTGTTCAGTTGTTTTATTAAAATAATGGACACTTACCACGCTGTGGCCTTTCTCCAGACGACAACCGTTACAGTGGTTCTAGCCTTGAATAGGATTGGACAAAGTAGTTCTAGCCTTGAATAGGATTGGACAAAGTAGTTCTAGCCTTGAATAGGATTGGACAAAGTAGTTCTAGCCTTGAATAGGATTGGACAAAGTAGTTCTAGCCTTGAATAGGATTGGACAAAGTAGTTCTAGCCTTGAATAGGATTGGACAAAGTAGTTCTAGCCTTGAATAGGATTGGACAAAGTAGTTCTAGCCTTGAATAGGATTGGACAAAGTAGTTCTAGCCTTGAATAGGATTGGACAAGGTGAGAGTAGGAGAGACATACATTTTATAGTACACAAGATCACAGCAATGGACCACGGCAGTCCAAACATAGCAGAGGGCAAAAAAGCATTGAATGACTGTTCAATTCGATTTTTTCCAGTCAGAGCATGATTTTTTTCAGACTTCCCTGTCGTCTTGAACGCACCGTCAGTTACGGCTTCGCAAATGATCCGTCAGTGGTGGAATAAGTACCCAATTGTCATACTTGAGTAAAAGTAAAGATACCTTAATAGATGACTCAAGTAAAAGTGAAATTCACCCAGTAAAATACTACTTGAGTAAAAGTCTACAAGTATTTGATTTAAAATATACTTAAGTATCAAAAGTAAAGTATGAATAATACAAAATTCCTTATATTAATTAAGCAAACCAGATGGCACAATTTTCTTGTTTTTTAAATTTACTTATAGCCAGGGGCACATGCCAACACTCAGACATTATTTACAAATGAAGCATTTGTGTTTAGTTCTCCAGATCAGAGGCAGTGGGGATGACCAGGGATGTTCTCTTGATAAGTGTGTGAATTGGACCAGTTTCCTGTCCTGATACGCATTTAAAATGTAACGAGTACTTTTGGGTGTCAGGGAAAATGTATGGAGTAAAAAGTACATTATTTTCTTTAGGAATGAATTGAAGTAAAAGTTGTCAAAAATACAAATACCCCAAAAAACGACTTAAGTAATACTTTGAAGTATTTTGACGTAAGTACTTTACACCACTGTGAACCGGAATGGATCATCTGTAGCCTTACCCAGTGACCTTTCACTACAGCAAAGTGTTGTTGTTTTGGGCTGAAGTTAGCTAAGTAGCTAGCATTTGGAAAGACGTAATTGGAGTAAACTGGAGTTAACTGTAGACCTAAGCTGAAGAGTCTCAACTGAAGCTTGAGAGGAATGCAGTGCTGAGGCAGAGAGCTCGTAATGAGGACGACTGGTTACTACTCTGAACTGTATGTAGTGAGCTTTCTGGCGCCCAAAGCTGCAAAGACATCGCCCAAGGGTGTGCCATACATTGTGCAGGAGAAGTCCAGTGGCTACTCGACTCAGCCTGGTTCCCAGAGTAGCTAGTCTTTTACAAGATGGTCACCAGACTCCATCTTCATCAACCATCTCCCTGACCACCTTTCTCTGATCAAGCCATGAACTGTCCCTTATATTCTTTTTGAAGGATGCACTCAAAGACTTGGCCTCTATTGGCTGACCTAGCCAACTATAGGTAAGCTACTCATGACCATGTATTTCTTGTTTGTTTGCTTTTGATGCGCTTGAGATTGTTATGAAAAGCGCTATAGAGATTAAATCAATTATTATTATACCAAAGATGGTTTATTTAGTTTAGTGTAGCAAAAAGCTCTGATGAAGGCTAAGAGGCTGACAGGTAAGCTTCAATAAAACAGTGATAGTAGCAAGAGCAGCGTGCAGGTGTGAGTGGAATTGTTGAAAGTGTCTATCATAGTCCAAAACGTATATGCGTACACACAGCAGTGTTCTAGAATATTGCACTGTTGGCTTTGATACTTTTTGCCAGTGAGTAGAGGTCCTCCCTTCTCTTCACATTTAAGAACGACCCAACTTCCCCCTCACCCTCTCTCAATCTCTCTCACTCTCTCTCACTATCTCTGTCTCCCTCTCTCAGTCTCTCTCACTCTATCTCTGTCCCCCTCTCTCAGTCTCTCTCACTCTCTCTCTGTCCCCCTCTTTCAATCTCTCTCACTCTCTCTCTCTCCCTCTCTCAATCTCTCTCACTCTCTCTCTCAATCTCTCTCGCTCTCTCTCTCAATCTCTCTCTCTCAATCTCTCTCTCTCTCTCTCTCCCCCCTCTCTCAATCTCTCTCTCTCTCACTCTCTCTCACTCTCTCTCTCCCCCTCTCTCAATCTCTCTCTCTCACTCTCTCTCAATCTCTCTCACTCTCTCTCTCCCCCTCTCTCAATCTCTCTCTCTCTCTCTCTCAATCTCTCTCACTCTCTCTCTCCCCCTCTCTCAATCTCTCACTCTCTCACTCTCTCTCAATCTCTCTCACTCTCTCTCTCCCCCTCTCTCAATCTCTCTCTCTCTCTCTCTGTCCCCCTCTCTCAATCTCTTTCACTCTCTCCCCCTCTCTCACTCGCTCTCTCTCGCTCTCTCCTTGCCTCTGAATGTTGTAGAGGTGATGGGAAGTATAGCGTCTCAGTGTCTCTGGACGCGCTCCGCTCCGAATGCAGAGTGGAGAAGAAAAGGCCGCTGTCTGGAGCCTGGTCCTGGAGTTGGAGAGTGGGCTGAAAGGAGAGCATAGATCCTCAGTGTGAGGCGGCCTTAAAAGGGACCCTTTGTCCAGAGATGAAACGACTCCATAACTGGCAGATACTGTATAAATGGGCCGTAGCTCACTCATGATGACATTCCCACACTTTATGTAGATGTGAAGGTCGCTCTGTTTTTCTTAGAGAGATAGTGACTGGCCAGGCCGGGCTATTGGTGGTTATTGACGATTGTTGTGGCTGGATGTAGATTTCCTTCCTGTCTGTGTGATATTTATTCAGATATTTATTGGTAATCATTGACTTGAGGTCACTAGCCTGTGGAATCTTAACTCAGTCAAATGGATTTTGCCGCCAGTGGATTTGCCATAATACGATTGAACACTATTGGACTGTAGCCCTGAATAAATATCTCTACCTCTGTTTCTTCACAGGAGAATCCACATATCTCGATGACCACGGACCCCCAGCTCCCCACGTAAGACCATCACAACAGCACTCCTTCTTTTTCTTTTTCATTACTCTATCACTTCATCTTTCCCTGCCTCACACTTCCTCTGATCCCTCTCTTTCCACCCTATCCCACTTCTTGTTTTCATTTTTTCTTTCACACTCCCCTTTCTTTTCTCCATCTCTCTCTGATGTGCTGCCCTGTGTATGTGAGTGTGACAGTCCAGTCCATGCAGGATAAGGGTGAGGTCTATGTCTGGAGAAGCTGTGTGTGAACATACTCTAAATACCAAATACTGACACACACACACACTAACACACACACATGCCCGCACACACACACTGGGCCTTGTGTCTGGCCAGCTGCATCTGTCTGCCTCTATCTCACTTCTACCCCTCTGGCCCTCTCTATCTCTCCCTTTCTACCAACCCTCATCCACACTTTCTTTGATCCCCTATTTCTACCCTTCTACCTATCACCCTTTTATCTATACTGAACAAAAATATAAACACGACGTGCAACAATTTCAAAGATTTTACAGAGTTACAGATCATATAAGGGAATCAGTCAATTCAAATAAATACATTAGGCCCTACTCTGTGGATTTCACAAGACTGGGCAGGGGCGCAGCCATGGGTGGGCCTGGGTCCCACGTTGGAACTCGGCCCACTCATTGGGGAGCAAGGCTCAGCCAATCAGAATTATTACAGACAGAGATACTCCTCAGTTTCATCAGACGACCCCGCAGGTAAAGAAGCCGGACGTGGAGGTCCTGGGCTGGCCTAGTTACACGGTGTCTGCGGTTGTGAGGCCGGTTGGATGTACTTCCAAATTCTCAAAACAATGTTGGAAGCAGCTTATGGTAGAGAAATTAACATTCAATTCTCTGACAATAGCTCTGGTGGATATTCCTGCAGTCAGCATGCCAATTGCAAACATATGTGACATTGTGTTGTGTGACAAAACTGCACATTTTATTTTCCCCAGCACAAGGTGCACCTGTGTAATGATCATGCTGTTTAATCAGCTTCTTGACATGCCACACCTGTCAGGTGGATGGATTATCTTGGCAAAGGAGAAATGCTCACTAACAGGGAGGTAAGCTTTTTGTGCATATGGAACATTTCTGGGATCTTTTATTTACATGTTGCGTTTATATTTTTGTTTAGTATACATCATTATCTCTTCTCTCTTAGATCTACCTCTTTCAGTCTCTTTTTCCTGTCTCACATTCCCCCTTCTCTCTGTGGGTGAGACGCATATTTCTGTGGCCTTCGTAAATGTAGCTAGGCAAGCTAGCTTTGGCTACGTGTTCAGAGTTTATCTGACGTGTGTCCGCATGTGTTTGTTCACGTGTCTGTGTGAGGAGTCTGGCTACGTGTCTCTTTGGAGCTGATCTGAAGGTCTGGCTGTCCTAATTAAGCCTGGTAACATCTGGCCGATGTTTATATGTTATTAAGTTGACTTGGAGAGGCCTGTTGAAGTGCATGCTATTAACCCAGGCTAACTTTGAGGTAAAGTACAAGCCAGAGTATTATCTGTCTGAACAGGGGCTGGTCTGAACTGTGGTGGAATGGTCTGAACTGTGGTGGAATGGTCTGAACTGTGGTTAAAAGTAGCTCTGAGTTGGGCCAGGAGTTTTTCCTGACCCCTTCACCAAGATGAGCTATATGTTCACATTGACAGGAAAGACTTGATGAGAGACCTGGTGCCTGGCTCATACCAATCTTGTTTTTGTACTGCTAGGGTTCAACAGAGAGGCTTTTGGTCATCTGGACAGGCTCACTGGTCTTCAAATGGCCAATAGTCTGCCAAAGGCAGCCAGGAACAGCTTGTTTACCACAGAACACAAACACTGTGTACTATTGATGGCTACACATTGTTTTACAATGGATCAGATGAGTAAAGGAGGGGTTGCAATTAATGTGAAATCCGAGTTTAACACCTCTGAAATTCTCTCGATACCAAAGCCAAACATTTTGAATTGCTTGCGGTTAAAGTGAACATATATAAGGACTCCCACATCACTGTAGTCGGCTGCTACAGACGCCTTCGTCTTCAGGAGACACACTTAACTATCTTTCTGATGTCCTGCACAAGCTAAATGACTCTGAATTCATTATTGTAGCTGATTTGAACTGGGACATGCTTACATCTGTCTCGGACTCTTTTGAAGAACTGTGTGACTCTCTGAATCTCGCTCAATTAATTAATGCTTCTACATGACCGAATCCCAGAGCACCTAACAAATCAACGCTATTGGACATTATTCTAATGAATAACCCTCACAAATACACATCGACTGGGATATTCTGTAATGATGCCAGTGATCACTGTGCAATTGCTTGTGTTAGAAATACAAAAATGACCAAAGCTAAACCCTGTTAGATTTTTAAATGACATTTTAGACAGTTTGATGAGCAAGCGTTCTTACTTGATCTGTACCATAATATTGACAGAGTACGTCTGATTCTCCATGTTGACACTGCCTGGGACTATTTTTATATGACATTTGTGTCCATTTGTGATAAGCATGACTCTGTGAAGAAATGTAGAATCAGTGGAAAGGACAATCCATGGTTGTCAGATAACTTGGCCGAATTAATTAGAAAGAGAAATAAATATCTCTTGGGCTCAAGCTAGACATAGAAATGCTCCTGTTGACTGGGCCTCCTTCAGAGTGCCCAGTAAAGAAACAAATGTACAGGATTGATTGAAGTCCAAATCAGATGACTATTTAAATGCAGTCACAGAGAACCTAAACAACCCTACCAAGTTCTGGAAGCGAATCAAATCAGTGTCAGGTTCTAACGTATCCCCTGGCCTTCCTGACCATTTAATGATGGATTATAATGAAGTGAAGGATAAAGCCCATATTGTAGGGGTTTTAACAAGCACTTCATATCTGCTGGTTCAGTCTTTGATAATGGTGGGACCCAGGCCTCTAATGTCAGCTCTGTTACAGTCAACTATGATATAGGCCCTCATGTCAACTAGAGTTCGGACGATTAATTATGGCCGATTTCCAGTTTTCATAACAATCGGAAATCGGTAATTTTGGGCGCTGATTTTGCCGATCTTTTTTTTTTTTTTTTACACCTTTATTTAATCTTTATTTAACTAGGGAAGTCAGTTAAGAACACATTCTTACTTTCAGTGACGGCCTAGGAACGGTGGGTTAACTGCCTTGTTCAGGGGCAGAATGACAGATTTTTTCCTTGTCAGCTCAGGGATTCAATCTTGCAACCTTACGGTTAACTAGTCCAACTACCTCTAACCACCTGCCTCACGAGGAGCCTGCCTGTCACGCGAATGCAGTAAGAAGCGAAGGTAAGTTGCTAGCTAGCATTAAACTTAATCAATCATAATCACTAGTTATAACTACACATGGTTGATGATATTACTAGTTTATCTAGCGTGTCCTGCGTTGCATATAATCGATGCAGTGCGCATTCGCGAAAAAGGACTGTCGTTGCTCCAACGTGTACCTAACCATAAACACCAATGCCTTTCTTAAAATCAATATACAGAAGTATATATTTTTAAACCTGCATATTTAGCTAAAATAAATCCAGGTTAGCAGTCAATATTAACCAGCTGAAATTGTGTCACTTCTCTTGTGTTCATTGCACGCAGAGTCAGGGTATATGCAACAGTTCGGGCAGCCTAGCTCATTGAGAACTAATTTGCCAGAATTTGACGTAATTATGACATAACATTGAAGGTTGTGCAATGTAACAAGAATATTTAGACTGATGGATGCCTCCCGTTAGATAAAATACGGAACGGTTCCGTGTTTCGAGATGATAGTTTCCGGATTCTACCATATGAATTACCTAAGGCTCGCATTTCTGTGTGTTATTATGTTATAATTAAGCCTAGGATTTGATAGAGCAGTCTGACTGAGCGATGGTAGGCACCAGCAGGCTCATAAGCATTCATTCAAACAGCACTTTCGTGCGTTTTGCCAGCAGCTCTGCTGTTTATAACTTCAAGCCTATCAACTCCCGAGATTAGGCTGGTGTAACAATGTGATGTGAAATGGCTAGCTAGTTAGCGGGGTGCGCGCTAATAGCGTTTCAAACGTCACTCGCTCTGAGACTTGGAGTGGTTGTTCCCCTTGCTCTGCATGGGTAACGCTGCTTCGAGGGTGGCTGTTGTCGTTGTGTTCCTGGTTCGAGCCCAGGGAGGAGCGAGGAGAGGGACGGGACATCCAATAGTTAAAGCTATATGAAATACAAATGGTATAGAGGGAAATAGTCCTATAATTCTATAATAACTACAACCTAAAACTTCTTACCTGGGAATATTGAAGACTCATGTTAAAAGGAACCACCAGCTTTCATATGTTCTCATGTTCTGAGCAAGGAACTTAAACTTCAGCTTTCTTACAAAGCACATATTGCACTTTTACTTTCTTCTCCAACACTTTGTTTTTGCATTATTTAAACCAAATTGAACATGTTTCATTATTTATTTGAGGCTAAATTGATTTTATTGATGTATTATATTAAGTTAAAATAAGTGTTCATTCAGTATTGTTGTAATTGTCATTATTACAAATCAATTTTAAAAACCGTCCGATTAATCAGTATCGGCTTTTTTTGTCCTCCAATAATCGGTACCGGTATCGGTGTTGAAAAATCATAATCGATCGACCTCTAATGTCAACCATTTTAACTTTGAGCCTGTTTCTTATACTGAGGTCTATAAAGCACTAAAGGCTATAGACACTAAAAGGTCTGCAGGTCCAGACAGCCTGGACCCCTACCTCTTAAAGATAGCAGCTGGTATTATTACTGAACCTGTGGCACACATTTTCAACATGAGTCACTTGACCAATTCCATACCCAGCATTTGGAAATCAGCTAATGTCCTCCCACTGCTAAAGAATGGAGATCCCTCAGATGCTAATAACTATCGTCCTATCTCCAAACTCCCTATCCTGGCCAGTCTATGAATCCCTAGTGAGCTCCCAGTTAAAAAACGTCTTAATTGAAAAGAACATACAGAGCGGGGTTCAGTCTGGCTTTAGATCGGGGCACAGCACCACAACTGCAGCTATGGCAGTGGCAAACGACATCATTAATGGACTTGATAAAAAGCAACATTGTGCTGCTCTGTTTGTGGATTTATCAAAGGCCTTTTATTCAGTTGACCATGAATTGTTGCTACTGTAGCTAGACTCAGAAACATTGGTCTCAGTGAAGGGGCAGTAAATTGGTTTAGGAACATTCTTTCTGCCAGAACACAATGTGTATATACTGACAGTCACATGTCTAGCTTTCTTGAGGTTAATAGTGGTGCCACAGAGTTTTATTTTAGCCCCTGTGTTGTTCTCAATTTGTATTAATGATTTGGGAAATGGGATGCAACCAGCAAAGTTCCATCTATATGCAGATGATGCAGTCATCTATTCATGTGCTCCTTCTCTGGTTCAGGCTGTTGAAGAGCTCCAGACTGCTTTTCAGTCACTGCAGGCCTCCCTTTATGGTCTCCAACTGGTCTTGAATGTACAAAAAACTAAATTCATGACCTTTACCAGAGCTAGAACTCTGCCAGAGTTGTGTCACATCTGGTGGCTTATCCATTGAAAAAGTGTCATCCTCAGTGGAGGAGCAGTAAATTGGTTTAGGAACTAGGGCTTTTAGAATTTGGTATCTAGGTATTTGCTTGGATGACAAGTTGTCCTTTAAAGTTCATGTGGATAATCTTATGACAAAGCTGAAATTGAAATTGGGTTTTTATTTTTGTAATAAAGCTTCCCGCTTATGGCTAGAAAGAAGCTTGTTCAGGCCACTTTTATCTCTGTAATGGATTATTGGGACTTGTTGTACATGCATGTAACCTCCTCTGTCTTACAGAGACTCTGTTTATCATGTAGCCTCCTCTGTCTTACAGAGACTCTGTTTATCATGTAACCTCCTCTGTCTTACAGAGACTCTGTTTATCATGCAGCCTCCTCTGTCTTACAGAGACTCTGTTTATCATGCAGCCTCCTCTGTCTTACAGAGACTCTGTTTATCATGCATCCTCCTCTGTCTTACAGAGACTCTGTTTATCATACAGCCTCCTCTGTCTTACAGAGACTCTGTTTATCATGTAACCTCCTCTGTCTTACAGAGACTCTGTTTATCATGTAACCTCCTCTGTCTTACAGAGACTCTGTTTATCATGTAACCTCCTCTGTCTTACAGAGACTCTGTTTAACATACATCCTCCTCTGTCTTACAGAGACTCTGTTTATCATGCAGCCTCCTCTGTCTTACAGAGACTGGACTCTGTTTATCATGTAGCCTCCTCTGTCTTACAGAGACTGGACTCTGTTTATCACGTAACCTCCTCTGTCTTACAGAGACTCTGTTTATCATGTAACCTCCTCTGTCTTACAGAGACTGGACTCTGTTTATCACGTAGCCTCCTCTGTCTTACAGAGACTGGACTCTGTTTATCACGTAACCTCCTCTGTCTTACAGAGACTCTGTTTATCATGTAACCTCCTCTGTCTTACAGAGACTGGACTCTGTTTATCATGCAGCCTCCTCTGTCTTACAGAGACTCTGTTTATCACGCAGCCTCCTCTGTCTTACAGAGACTGGACTCTGTTTATCATGCAGCCTCCTCTGTCTTACAGAGACTCTGTTTATCACGTAACCTCCTCTGTCTTACAGAGACTCTGTTTATCATGCAGCCTCCTCTGTCTTACAGAGACTCTGTTTATCACGCAGCCTCCTCTGTCTTACAGAGACTGGACTCTGTTTATCATGCAGCCTCCTCTGTCTTACAGAGACTCTGTTTATCATGCAGCCTCCTCTGTCTTACAGAGACTCTGTTTATCACGTAACCTCCTCTGTCTTACAGAGACTGGACTCTGTTTATCATGTAACCTCCTCTGTCTTACAGAGACTGGACTCTGTTTATCATGCAGCCTCCTCTGTCTTACAGAGACTGGACTCTGTTTATCATGTAACCTCCTCTGTCTTACAGAGACTGGACTCTGTTTATCATGTAACCTCCTCTGTCTTACAGAGACTGGACTCTGTTTATCATGTAACCTCCTCTGTCTTACAGAGACTGGACTCTGTTTATCATGTAACCTCCTCTGTCTTACAGAGACTGGACTCTGTTTATCATGTAACCTCCTCTGTCTTACAGAGACTGGACTCTGTTTATCATGTAACCTCCTCTGTCTTACAGAGACTGGACTCTGTTTATCATGTAACCTCCTCTGTCTTACAGAGACTGGACTCTGTTTATCATGCAGCCTTCTCTGTCTTACAAAGACTGGACTCTGTTTATCATGCAGCCTTCTCTGTCTTACAAAGACTGGACTCTGTTTATCATGCGTCCTTGCGCTTTATTACAAATGCCAAGTCACTCACCCACCATTGCACATTGTACCAAATGGTAGATTGGACCTCACTTTATATGCTCAGAAAGCTACATTTCTATGTGTTCATCTACAAAGCCCTTTTGGGTAAACTCCCTCTTTACCTCTGTAGTCTGGTCTCCTTCACCACCAGCAGTTACCATACCTGGTCTGCTAGGTGTTGCTACTTAAAGTCCCCAGAACATTCACAGTATTAGGCAAGACTGCCTTCTCTTCTTGTGCACCAGAGGCATAGAATAATCTACAATCCATGCTTCATCTAGATATGTTAGTGCCACTGAATGAATTTAAAATATTGATGGGAGACTCTGTTACAGAGGAGTGTAAATGCTATTTTTAGACTGGATCATGTTGTTGTATGTTTTAATTCTGTAATGTATTGATTGTTGCTGCCTTCTTGGCCAGGTCTCCCTTGAAAAAGAGACTCTGGGTCTCAATGGGCTTTTCCTGGTTAAATAAAGGTTAAGTAAAAAATGTAATAACAGTAACACTGTAATTTGTTAAAACTCACTGATCAGTGGGTTTACAAAGTAGAGAAATGACTGGTAGTGCCTCTTTCCTGTCTCTGTTGTAAGCATAGTTCAAAGCACTTTTAATTGGGCACTCATTTGAACATAGGAGTTCAATAGTTCAATACACTTCTAATTGGTTATTATCCCAAATCCTTGTTCTGCCTTTTTGGCCTCTTTTTGGCCTCTTTTCTGTTGTCATTTTGTAACAGTTGTCGTCTGGAGATAGAGAGGACCAAAGCGCAGTGTGGTTAGTGTTCATCTTTTTAATGGAAAACTGAACACTTCAAAACTACAAAGTGATAACCGAAACAGTTCTATCTGGTGCAGACACACAAAGACTGAAAATAACCACCCACAAACCCCAACAGAAAACAGGCTACCTAAATATGGTTCCCAATCAGAGACAATGACTAACACCTGCCTCTGATTGAGAACCATATCAGGCCAAACAACAAGAAACCCAACCTAGAAACACAAAACATAGAATACCCACCCAACTCACGTCCTGACCAACTAAAACAAAGAAATAACACAAGAACTAGGGTCAGAACGTGACAGTACCCCCCCCCCTCCAAGTTGCGGACTCCGGCCGCTAAACCTGAACCTAAAGGGGAGGGTCTGGGCGGGGCTCTGGGTCTGGTACGGCTCTGGCGCTGGACATGGACCCCACTCCAACATAGTCTTAGTCCGCTTCTGTGGCCTCCTAGGAACGGCGACCCTCGCCGCCAACCTAGGACTGGCAACCCGACTAAAGGGCCCCACTGGACTGAGGGGCAGCTCCGGACTGAGGGGCATCTCAGGACTGAGGGGTAGCTCAGGACTGAGGGGCAGCTCCGGACTGAGGGGTAGCTCAGGACTGAGGAGCAATTCCGGCATCGCTGGCGTGACAGGCGGCTCTGGCAGGTCCTGGCTGACTGACGGCTCTGGCAGGTCCTGGCTGACTGACGGCTCTGGCAGCTCCTGGCTGACTGATGGCTCTGGCAACTCCTGGCTGGCTGACAGCTCTGGCGGCTACTGGCTGGCTGGCGGCTCTGGCGGCTCCTGGCTGGCTGGCGGCTCCTGGCTGACGGCTCTGACGGCTCCTGGCTGGCTGACGGCTCTGGAGGCTCCTGGCTGATTGGGGGCTCTGGAGGCTCCTGGCTGACTGGCGGCTCTGGACAGACTAGCGGCTCTGGCGGCTCCGGACAGACTGGCGGCTCTGGCGGCTCAGGACAGACTGGCGGCTCTGGCAGCTCAGGACAAACTGGCTGCTCTGGCAGCTCAGGACAGACTGGCGGCTCTGGCGGCTCAGGACAGACTGGCGGCTCAGGACAGACTGGCGGCTCTGGCGGCTCAGGACAGACTGGCGGCTCTGGTAGCTCGGGACAGACTGGCGGCTCTGACAGCGAGCTCAGGACAGACTGGCGAGCTCAGGACAGACGGGAGACTCTGGCGGCTCAGGACAGACGGGAGACTCTGGCGACTCAGGACAGACGGGAGACTCTGGCGACTCAGGACAGACTGGGGAGACTCTGGCGACTCAGGACAGACGGGAGACTCTGGCGACTCAGGACAGACGGGAGACTCTGGCGGCTCAGGACAGACGGGAGACGCTGGCGGCTCAGGACAGACGGGAGACGCTGGCGGCTCAGGACAGACGGGAGACGCTGGCGGCTCAGGACAGACGGGAGACTCTGGCGGCTCAGGACAGACGGGAGACTCTGGCGGCTCAGGACAGACAAGGCCCACTGTAGGCACTGGTGGTACTGGTGGTACCGGGATGGGGACACGCACCTCAGGGCGAGTGCGAGGAGCAGGAACAGGGAGTAATGGACCCTGAAGGCGCACTGGTGGCCTGGTGCGTGATGCCAGCACTGGTGGTACTGGGCCGAGGACACGCACCTCAAGGTGAGTGCGAGGAGCAGGAACAGGGAGTACTGGGCTCCGGAGACGCACAGGAAGCCTGGTGCGGGGGGCTGGTGCGTGGAGATGGCATCGGATAGACCGGACCGAGAAGGCGCACTGGAGATCTGGAGCACCGAGCCTGCCCAACCTTACCTGGTTGAATGCTCCCCGTAGCCAGGCCAGTACGACGAGGTGGAATAACCCGCACTGGGCTGTGCTGGCGAACCGGGGACACCATGCGTAAGGCTGGTGCCATGTATGCCGGCCCGAGGAGACGCACTGGAGACCAGTGCTTCATGGCACCTGGCTCGATGCCCACTCTAGCCCGGCCGATACAAGGAGCTGGAATGTACCGCACCGTGCTATGCACACGCACCGGGGACACCTTGCGCTCCACCGCATAACACAGTGCCTGCCCGGTACAACGCCCTCTCTCTCCACGATAAGCACGGGGAGTTGGCTCAGGTCTCCTCCGGTGCCTTAGCCACACTCCCCGTGTTCCCCCCCAATACATTTTTTGGGCTGCCTCTCGGGCTTCCTTGCCAGCCGTGTTCCCTCAAAGCGCTGGCTCCCTTTAGCTGCTGCCTCCGCTCTCCTGGCTGCCTCCACCTGTTCCCATTGGAGGCGATCCCTTCCAGCCAGGATCTCCTCCCATGTGTAGCAACCCTTGCCATCTAGAATGTCCTCCCATGTCCATTCCTCCTTATCGCGCTGCTCCTGCTGCTGCTGCCTGTTACCACGCTGCTTGGTCCTTTTTTGGTGGGTGGTTATGTAACGGTTGTCGTCTGGAGATAGAGAGGACCAAAGCGCAGCGTGGTTAGTGTTCATCTTTTTAATGGAAAACTGAACACTTCAAAAACACAAAACAACAAAGTGACAACCGAAACAGTTCTATCTGGTGCAGACACACAAAGACTGAAAATAACCACCCACAAACCCCAACAGAAAACAGGCTACCTAAATATGGTTCCCAATCAGAGACAATGACTAACACCTGCCTCTGACTGAGAACCATATCAGGCCAAACAAGAAACCCAACCTAGAAACACAAAACATAGAATACCCACCCAACTCACATCCTGACCAACTAAAACAAATAACACAAGAACTAGGGTCAGAACGTTACACATTTCGTAGTAAGCAAAATGACATTGAAAATATGTATTTTCCAAACTTTGATTTCAGGTGCATTTTAGGTGCTGAATAAAAGGTACAAATATGTATTTCCCGGAGGTTGAAAATACGTATTTTCCGGCCTTTAGGGCTGAGAGATTAACCTGACATTTCGGTTATTTTTCCGTTTTAAACAACTCATTTAGTTATTATTTTTCTGTGCACATTGCAAAGTTTCTGTAGAGGTAAATCAGAGCAAGCCTGAACTGTGAGATGTAGTTTCCAACAGTCCAATATTCTATATAGTTTAACACATAAAATGTGGTAATTAACTACAATGACTATAATACATTGCGCCCCTACTTGTCCGATATGTGTTTCCTTTATGTGGGCTACATAAAAGACACAGAAGAATGCACAATCGAGCGGGATAGAGCAGTTGCTTCACAATTTATCTCTACCTGAAAATACATGATCTAAGTGATTGATAGTTGGTATTCAGAGGTCATAAAAGTATGCCTTATTTCCTTGGAAGAACTACCTAAAAGGTGATTTTTGTCAGTCAGCAAAGGCAGCAGCTCTGTAGAGATGAGGTGATGACTTGGAATGAATTAATAAAGTAATCTAATATAACAAATGTAATATACACAACTAATTGTTTTATTAAAGTAAAGTAATGTGAATACATGGTGGTTAATAGGTGATAAGTTGTAATGGGCAGTCATTACCGTCATGGGACTTTTATTCATTGTTTTATTCTGTGTTGATACAGCATTCAACCCGATAATGCATAGTGCATTTAATGTTGTAAAAAATGATCGAAACCAAAATGGTGATTATTCTGTCATAATCAAACCGAAACTGAACCAATCTCAAAAAGCACTAACTACCGGACATTGAAATCAGGTGCATTTAGGGGCTGAATGAAAGGTGAAAAGACGTATTTTCCAGACATCAGAAATACGTATTTTCTGGGTGTTGAAAATATATATATTACAGATGTTGAAAAATACTTATTTTTCAGTCACTGATTCTATGGCCAAATTTCATCTGCACATACATTTTCAATGAAGTAAGCATTCTATCACAACAGAATATGTGTTCCATCTAATATTGTTCCATCTGTCACACTTACAATATGTTCATTCAAAAGCCTTACATCTGGCAGCAATGATGTACATAGTAGTCCAATCCACAGAATAAACTAAAAGACCACTTCAGCTACAATAACATTCTCAGTAACGGTTACAGACACTAGTCTGTATGCATGTTCAGGCCACTGCATGTCTGTTACGCATGTTTGAGTGTGTGCCTGTATTTAGTCTGTTGATTATTTACCTTAGTTGAATGCAGTGGTGGGCCGTCAGGTCCAGCAAGGCCTTCTCTGCTGGCCTAACATCATCAGAATATAATTTTCCCACAAATATGTATTAAATGATTCCCCAGAGTAAGAGTTATACTCTTCATTTCATAGCTTTCCTCTTGGTTGCACTGCTTCCAGCCCCAGGTTGAGATTTGGAGGGCTGGTCTTTATGTTAGATCTTTTATCCAATCATATTCAGCCATCATGTGTTGCCAGAGGTCTAAAATCTGCCCTCAGGCCTTCAGAATCAACAGTGCGTGCGCTTGTAGCTTAAAGTGAATGGAAATGAAAATTTAGTGTCAACCAATCAGCTTTAGAGTTGGCTATTGTACGCCTGCTGGCTGGCTCCAGTGTTACACAGGAGCCAGCTAGCAGGCGTAGTGCCTGCACGTCTTTTGATTGGATTACCAATACTGAGAGGCAGGTCCTATGGACAGGTCTATGCAGATCCTCAGAACTAGGAAACTGAATTTGATAAACGAATTAATTTGCGTACTACTAAGCTGTTTTTTCAACCCACAATGGCGGAAAGAGGAGAAGATATCGATTTGGTCGAGGGTATAATTATAACGCCATTCTCAAGACGAACTTTTCAAGAAAAGTTAGACATTGTAAGGAGAGGTCGCCGACGCTACAAAGCCTGTCACAGGCGGGAAAGTTTGCTACTTTCAAAGTTCCAACTACGAGCGCTATCAATGGCTCACAGGCTCCGAGAAGCACTGCAAAGTGTACTGCTGGGAATGCCTATTATTTGCAAGTGATCGATTTGGTGTTTGGAGCCACACTGGCTTTGCAAACTTGAGTTGTCTAACCAAGGCAGCAACGAGACACCAAAGTATGGCTGGGCACTTACAAGCAATGGTGCTTTTGAAAACTTTTGGGGACACCCGAGTGGATCTACACCTCAACGAACAAGCGCGCAGGGCAACGGAGCTGCACAATGAAAAGGTGAAGAAAAATAGGGAAATATTGAAAAGACCCATTGATTGTATCATGTTTTTGGGTAAACAGGAACTGTATTTTGGGGGGGGGGGACTTAAAGCTCAAAGTTGGTGGACCAGAAATGGATAGAAGAAGAATATGAATATAACTCTGTTGCACTCGACTATGTTCTTGCCTATTAGTTGAACCTTACTGTATTGTACTCTTCCCCTGCAATTCTCTGAATAAAAATGTCAAGGTAACGCAACGCCTGGTTATACTGCGTTTCTGTCTAAATGTATAGTGTCTAGAGCCATGGCATCATAATGATGGTAATAAGAGGTGGATTAAGAGGTGAATAATCAAAATTAAAATGTAAAAACAAACACTTGCAAAGCATGCAAAGCATTTTCCTTTACTGTACTGTGTACTTTACTGTAATGTACTGTGCTCTGCTGTGCTCTACAGTACTGTATTGTGCTGTACTGTGCTGTTCAAACATGTGAAACATACAGTACCAGTCAAAAGTTTGGACACACCTACTCATTCAAGGGTTTTACTTTCTACCATTTTCTACATAATAGTGAAGACATCAAAACTATGAAATAAAAGATATAGAATAATGTAGTAACCAAAGAAGTGTTAGAAACAAATATTTGAGATTCTTCAAAGTAGCCACCCTTTGACAGCTTTGCACACACTTGGTATTCTCTCAACCAGCTTCATGTGGTAGTCACCTGAAATGCATTTAAATTAACAGGGGTGCTTTGTTAAAAGTGAATTTCTTTAATTTCTTTCCTTCCTAATGCGTGTGAGCCAATCAGTTATGTTGTTACAAGGTAGGGGTGGTATACAGAAGATAGCCCTATTTGGTAAAATACCAAGTCCATATTATGGCAAGAACAGCTCAAATAAGCAAAGAGAAATGACAGTCCATCATTACTTTAAGACATGAAGGTCAGTCAATCTGGAAAATTTGAAGAACTTTGAAAGTTTCTTCAAGGGCAGTCGCAAAAAGCATCAAGCTCTATGATGAAACTGGCTCTCATGAGGCCCGACACAGGGTAAGAAGACCGGAAGTTACCTCTGCTGCAGAGGATAAGTTCATTAGAGTTACCAGCCTCAAATTGCAGTCCAAATAAATGCTTCACTGAGTTCATGTAACAGACACATCTCAACATCAACTGTTCAGAGGAGACTGTGTGAATCAGGCCTTTATGGTCGAATTGCTGCAAAGAAACCACTACTAAAGGACACCAATAAGAAGAACAGACTTGCGTGGGCCAAGAAACATGAACAATGGACATTAGACTGGTGGAAATCTGTCCTTGGTCTGATGAGTCCAAATTTGAGATTTTTGGTTCTAACCGCTGTGTCTTCGTGAGACGCCGAGTCAGTGAACAACTTATCTCTGCATGTGTGGCTCCCACCGTGAAGTATGGAAGAGGAGGTGTGATGGTGTGGGGGTGTTTTGTTGGTGACACGGTCAGTGATTTGTTTAGAATTCAAGGCTCGCTTAACCAACATGGCTACCATAGCATTCTGCAACAATACGCCATTCCATCTGGTTTGCGCTTAGTGGGACTATCATTTGTTCCAGGCTGTGTAAAGGCTATTTTAACAAGAAGGCAAGTGATGGAGTGCTGCATCAGATGACCTGGCCTTCACAATCATCCGACCTCAACCCAATTGAGATGGTTTGGGATGAGTTGGACAGCAGAGTGAAGGAAAAGCAGCCAACAAGTACTCAGCATATGTGGGAACTTCTTCAAGACTGTTGGACAAGCATTCCAGGTGAAGCTGGTTGAGAGAATGCCAAGAGTGTGCGAAGCTGTCATCAAGGCAAAGGGTGGCTATTTTTAAGAATATCAAAGATCAAATATATTTTGATTTGTTTAATACTTTTTTGGTTACTACATGATTCCATATGTGTTATTTTATAGTTTTGATGTTTTCACTATTATTCTACAATGTAGAAAATAGTGAAAAATAAAGAAAAATCCTAGGTTTGTCCAAACTGTTGACTGGTACTGTAGTGACTATGATTGGGCCAAATATAGGCCGGTACCGACCGAACGTTTTGAGGACGTTGAAATAAAGGCCGGTCCAGACCGGACAAAATCTGAACCAAAAATAGACGTCGATGATTGGTTCAGGTCTGGTCCGGACCCAACCAAAAAGCTTTGTCCTTGGACGTTGAAATCAAGACCAGTCCAAACTGCAACAAAAAAAAGACATCCCAACAGGACAAAAAAAAGAGACCTAAATGCTTAGTGGGTGACTTATAGGGTACTGTAAAGCGCTGTGCTCTGCACTTAGTGGGTGACTTATAGGGTACTGTAAAGCGCTATGCTCTACGCTTAGTGGGTGACTTATAGGCTACTGTAAAGAGCTGTGCTCTACGCTTAGTGGGTGACTTATAGGGTACTGTAAAGCGCTATGCTCTACGCTTAGTGGGTGACTTATAGGGTACTGTAAAGCGCTATGCTCTACGCTTAGTGGGTGACTTATAGGGTACTGTAAAGCGCTGTGCTCTACGCTTAGTGGGTGACTTATAGGCTACTGTAAAGCGCTGTGCTCTACGCTTAGTGGGTGACTTATAGGCTACTGTAAAGCGCTGTGCGCTTAGTGGGTGACTTATAGGCTACTGTAAAGCGCTGTGCTCTGCGCTTAGTGGGTGACTTATAGGCTACTGTAAAGCGCTGTGCTCTACGCTTAGTGGGTGACTTATAGGCTACTGTAAAGCGCTGTGCTCTACGCTTAGTGGGTGACTTATAGGCTACTGTAAAGCGCTGTGCTCTGCGCTTAGTGGGTGACTTATAGACTACTGTAAAGCGCTGTGCTCTGCGCTGCTACTGTAAAGCGCTGTGCTCTGCGCTTAGTGGGTGACTTATAGGCTACTGTAAAGCTTAGTGGGTGACTTATAGGCTGCTGTAAAGCGCTGCTCGCTTAGTGGGTGACTTATAGGCTACTGTAAAGCGCTGTGCTCTACGCTTAGTGGGTGACTTATAGGCTACTGTAAAGCGCTGTGCTCTACGCTTAGTGGGTGACTTATAGGCTACTGTAAAGCGCTGTGCTCTACGCTTAGTGGGTGACTAATAGGCTACTGTAAAGCGCTATGCTCTTGTGTAGGCTATACTGGCTGCCTGGCTACTATTTGTGGTTTTCCCCACTATTTTTCTTCCCTCCTTTCAGATCAAAGTTTTGCCACAGCTAGCTACCATTAGCAACCACATCAGAGGGGTTGTACTGGGGTGGCTAGGCCCTAGGGTTCCTTGCCCTCTGTGAGCTAATTCTAACAAACCCAGATGTTTTTGTTCTTCATGCAAACACAGCAGATATGTTATCACTGCCTTTAGAATGTGATAAGCTAAGAGGTCTGGCATTACTACAATAACAGACATGGTAGGCCTGTTTAAGAGAAACACAATTGACGTGCACTGACTCCCTAGAACCCAATGTCTTTCTGTGCTGTGAGAATTGACACAGATTTGACTGTCTTATTGTTTCACACTTTCAGAATTGTTTCATTTCTTAGTTGGATCGAATTCCGCTGTCAGGATGTGCAAGAGGAATATTTTGTTTTTTCTAGCACCGGACTCTTCTGGCCATAGGTTTTGATTGAATACAGCCCTCTTTTCCAGACCTTTTTCTATTAAACAGAACGACCTCATACAGTGTTGATGATGTTTTATCAAAGGGGAGTTAAGGGTGTAAACCATGTGACACGACACAGGCAGACTCATGCCTATCAACACAAGTGCAAACAAAGTTATCACAGGGGATGGTCATCATCCCACCCTCTTTCAAGCCCAGGCCAAACAACACACATATTTCTGTTTCCAACCGCTGCCAAAGCATTTTATCCTCTGATGATTTCCTGTAACCCCAGTATTCTGGAAAAACAGGAAATACATTGTTGATAAAGTGACAGGCTGTCCTCAAATTGATACGTGACAGGCCCTGTGTTTACTGTGCTGCTGGGGCGAGGCAGGCAGGAATACAGGTCAGGATAGAGGAGCAAAATGAAGTGGTGTGTGTGGCCCTAACCGCTCTGGGCTTCATCATACAAAACACTGTGGACTGGGATACAAGAGTTGTAGGGGTAAACATGGAGAAAAACATACACATGTAGACACACTCACACACACACACACACAAAGGCACAAAAATGTGGCCCCCTACACTAAAATGCCTGTCATGGGGTTCAGCACCATCCGCTAACCCTGAGTTGTACTGGAGTAGATGTGTCTTTAGTGTCCCTGTCAGATGTGTAGAATTTCCCCCAAGGGGAATCTCAGTTCCCATTCCAGACTGGGAATGCCGGCAGGAATTTCCCCCAAGGGGAATCTCAGTTACCATTCCAGACTGGGAATGCTTGCAGGAATTTCCCCCAAGGGGAATCTCAGTTACCATTCCAGACTGGGAATGCCGGCAGGAATTTCCCCCAAGGGGAATCTCAGTTACCATTCCAGACTGGGAATGCTGGCAGGAATTTCCCCCAAGGGGAATCTCAGTTACCATTCCAGACTGGGAATGCCGGCAGGAATTTCCCCCAAGGGGAATCTCAGTTACCATTCCAGACTGGGAATGCTGGCAGGAATTTCCCCCAAGGGGAATCTCAGTTACCATTCCAGACTGGGAATGCCGGCAGGAATTTCCCCCAAGGGGAATCTCAGTTACCATTCCAGACTGGGAATGCTGGCAGGAATTTGCCCCAAGGGGAATCTCAGTTACCATTCCAGACTGGGAATGCCGGCAGGAATTTCCCCCAAGGGGAATACCATTCCAGACTGGGAAGTCCCCCAAGGGGAATCTCAGTTACCATTCCAGACTCAGGCAGGAATTTCCCCCAAGGGGAATCCATTCCAGACTGGGAATGCCGGCAGGAATTTCCCCCAAGGGGAATCTCAGTTCCCATTCCAGACTGGGAATGCCTGGGAATGCAGCAGGAATTTCCCCAAGGGGAATCTCAGTTACCATTCCAGACTGGGAATGGAATTTCCCCCAAGGGGAATCTCAGTTACCATTCCAGACTGGGAATGCTGGCAGGAATTTCCCCCAAGGGGAATCTCAGTTACCATTCCAGACTGGGAATGCCAGCAGGAATTTCCCCCAAGGGGAATCTCAGTTACCATTCCAGACTGGGAATGCTGGCAGGAATTTCCCGCTGCTGAATTCTTCACTCTTTGTATTTCTAATAAAAAAGGCTTCATTGAAGTCATGACAGGGAAAAGGTTAGGAGCATCAATAATGACACCTTTCAGATGTTATTCAACTGCTAATAGCTTTGTCCTTATTTCAGTGATCCTTCTGCTATCAGATGGAATCGAGGGATGCGTTACAGTGACCAGTGTGTGTGCTGTGTTTGTATGTTTGAGGGTGTGTGTGTGTTTGTGTTTGAGGGTGTGTGTGTGTGTGTGTGTGTGTGTGTGTGTGTGCTGATAAAGCACTTTGTGTGTGTGTTTAAGCACTTTGTGTGGAGTTTATCTGCAGGATGGCAGGGCATTGGGGGTTGAGTGAGAACAGCCCTCTGGAAAAATAGACACAAAAGACAGGTCAGAGGTCAGAGAGGAAGGACAGAGTAAGAGTTACGAGAAGGAGTGGTCCAATCCCTTTGGCAGTGTTCCCCTTCTTCACTATCTTTTCTTCTTTCCTTTCGTCCTAACCATATTTGAATTCGTCCTCACTTACCTGGTGTCATCTTTCAGCTGTACCTACCATCATTCTTACCCTTATCTTAGCCTTATGTTACCTCCAGAAGGCAATAATCATGTCTTTGATTAGCTAATTGTTATTTGATGAGACAATAGTTGCTGTCTCCTTGTTTCAGTGTGCGTTCTGTTGTTCTCCCATTCAGGTGCTGCCGTTCCCCAGTCAGGTGGTGTATAATCGTGTGGGGAAGTGTGGCAGCAGGACGGTAGTCATCCTACTAAGGTTACTGGCAGAGAGACACCAGTTCAACCTGGTCTCCTCAGACATCCACAACAAGACACGCCTCACCAAACATGAACAGGTATGACACGCGTCACCAAGCATGAACGGGTAAAGATGGAGAAAGGGAGGGAGATAAGGAGAGATATCTGTGGTGGTTGAGGGGGTGTGCTTTAAGGGTCAGAGATGGGAGGAGTGGGGAGCGTTGCCTTGTTGTATGATGACCGGAAGCAGGGCCCGATTACAGAATTGGCACGCAGGGGCACGTGCCCCAGGGCCCCCAACCTCCAGGGGGCCCACATCCCATTTTTTTTCATGTTTGATAGCACATTATAGCAAAATGTGTGGAATTGCAGGAAATTACGTTTAAAACGGCAACATTTTCTCTCAGCCTCATGTCAAAATGTGTAGAATAGCAGAAAATTAGCTTTAAATCTGCAACATTTTATCTCAGCCTCATTGCAAAATGTGAACAAAAGCATGAAATGAGCTATAAAACAGCAAATGTTTCCCCCTGCCCTATGGCAAAAACTGTAGAATTGCTGGAAATTAGCTTTAAAATTGCCATATTTTATCATGGCAAAATGTTTAGAATAGCATTATAAAAGAGCACATTTTTCTCTCTGCACCATGTCATTAGGACATCACTACCACAAGAAGTGGTAGTGATGTCCTAATGCAATCACTTAAAGCTGTAACACAGCAAGCTACTACTGTATTGTCCTTCAGTCTTTCTAAGAAGAGGCTGAAATGATGGGAAATGTATTTTTATGATTTCCAAGAGCATTTGAAAGACATCAACACAGCATTTATAGAGGAAGTGCTGCGTGTGTTTAAAACCACATCCCTTAGAAACATGTTGAAATGACAGGCTGTGTCATGGGAAATGCCAACACAAATTAAAACATTACTGAACGCTAGTCATTCTGCATGATCAAAAATAGGTATTTATTTCTCTCTCTCTCTCTCTCTCTCTCTCGCTCTGCCTTTCTCTCTCTCTCTCTCTCTCTCTCGCTCTGCAAAATGTCTCTCTCTCTCTCTCTCTCTCTCTCTCTCTCTCTCTCTGACTGTCTCTCTCTCTCTCTCTCTCTCTCTCTCTGACTGTCTCTCTCTCTCTCTCTCTCTCTCTCTCTCTCTCTCTCTCTCTCTCTCTCTCTCTCTGACTGTCTCTCTCTCTCTCTCTCTCTCTCTCTCTCTCTCTCTCTCTGACTGTCTCTCTCTCTCTCTCTCTCTCTCTCTCTCTCTGACTGTCTCTCTCTCTCTCTCTCTCTCTGACTGTCTCTCTCTCTCTCTCTCTCTCTGACTGTCTCTCTCTCTCTCTCTCTCTGACTGTCTCTCTCTCTCTCTCTCTCTCTCTCTCTCTCTGACTGTCTCTCTCTCTCTCTCTCTCTCTCTCTCTCTCTCTGTCTCTCTGACTCTCTCTCTCTCTCTCTCTCTGACTGTCTCTCTCCCTCTCTTCATCTTCCTTTATTCTAGTGATATTTGGGGAACATTTTAATTAGAAAGCTGACTGTACTGACTGGAGTTAACTAGGCACACCTGTCTTGTGGTAGGACCCCTATCACGCATCTTCCATCAGTGCCAGACCAATAAAATATGCCCTCATATGCCCTTCTATAAATGACACTTCCTGCCACCTAACACCAACGTAAACAGACTCTCAGACTCTTCATAGAGGAAGAGAATAATGTGTATTTCTGTGTCATAGTCTATGTGGTAATGTTTCATATCCTCATAGGCCTTTTTTATCAGTGTGAAAGTGCTGTAGAAATCGTTTTATGTTTGAATGGTCAGTAGATGCTAAATATTCATAACCATTACTGGATTTGAAGTAAATATTTAATTAAAGCTAATATTGAAACAGGTAGTTTAAACATTCATCAAGCCTGAACGCTTGGCTGTACTAGAATCATTAAGCCTCTGGAAAAGAGAGAGAGAGAGAGAGAGAGACATAAATCACCTCTGTCTATGGTCTACTAACACGTCCTCTTAGAGTAGCTGTGTGTGTGCGTGTGTGTTGACTTATGCAGATCCAGATGCATGCTGTCTAAGTTTAGAGATGCTGGTCTCCTTAGCTCCAGTCTGGCTGGGGACTAGAGTGTTGGACCATTATCCTTTGGCTCAGCCAGTGGCCTGCTAATGCGTTTGCCCAGAACCAGCCAGGGTAGCCAAACAGATTAAGGTCCCCTACCCTTTGGAGCCTTGTGGAGCCCTATGTACCCACATCTGAGACCTGTCTGTCTCTCTATAGCCAGACTACAAGACCTGAGAGAGAGATGGCTTTATTTTGGCTTGGTCAGAAATAGCAACACAGCTTTCCTGTGAGTTTCTCTGTGTTGCTGGGTGGTGCTATGTTCTCTCTCTCACCAAATATGTTACACAGCAAACAAATGCAGCTCTGCCATGGACCCCATGTTCCTGAATACTAGCTACTACGGATATTAAAACATTGAAATGGTCCGGCCCTGGCTTGGAGTAGCAGACTTTAAATAGGTGGAAGGTTTTAAGGGAGAAGTGAGGGGGATGTGGAGGGGTGAGGTGGAGAGATTAAAGGGAGAGGTGAGGTGAGGGAAGTGGGGGTGGGATGTTGAGGGACATATGGAGTAGCAATAGCAGAAAAGTTTAGTCTGTTTACACTAGCCCAGTCCCAGTGGTCTGCGGAGCCCAACCAGGAAGCGTTTAAGGCACAGCCTTCAATCAGGAAGAGAGGGAGGGGAGGGGGGCATCAAATATTTCTGGAATCCCAGACTATCCTCCTCTTTCAGTCTTTCTTCCTCTCCCCCGTCTTCCCCTTCTTCCTCTACTCACCTCCCTTCCTGAATGAGAGGGGGGTTTTGTGTGTGTGTGTGTGTGTGTGCGCGTGTGTGTTTGGCCTTCCCTATTCCCGTTAAATCAACCCAAACGTGTTTAGGGTGCAGAGAGGGGGGTGGGGTGTAGTGGGGGGTATACGTTTTCGGCTAATTGGTCTGGAAGTCAGCAGAATTGAGCTTTTTCTGTATGGAGAGAGAGAGACTGTCAAATTCTCATGTGACTGGGGCCTCAGATAGCAGTGACGTCACAGTTTCTCATTGATGTTTATGGAGCAGCAGCACTTGTTTCATGCCAAACACAGTGTCAAATATGTCCCAAAAGATTTATAACTGTTGATTATAGGCATATGAACCATAATGCTATCACACTAGATAACAAATGGCTATATAACAAGTCGCAATAAATATCAAGGCCTCCATGTTTTTCCTTCAGTTTATTGAGTAATGCTGGTGAGCTCAGCCAAGGTTATGACAGGGTCAGCCCTCAGTATTTAGAGGGTTGTTAGTCACCCCACCTTCGTTTCCCTGTCCCACCTGTCCCATCTCCACCCCCAGGGGTCAGGGCCAGGTGTGACCCCCACCATGGAGCTCACCTGGGGTACAGGTCCCAACCTGTCTCTTGATGCAGGCCTGGGGAACCACAGAGGTGGAGATCATCCACCGAGGCTGGGACGATATGGAACACAAAACTGTGAATGATCATGTTTTACATATGATTATGAACAGTACACAATGAAAACATGTCATTGTCCAATCGGTTTTCTCTGCTAGTCGTTTCACAGAATGAAACCTGAGGACGGTGTTCTGGGTAGATATACTGGCTCACCAGATATACTAGATATACTCGGTAGATATACTATATCACCAGCACACTAGAACCAGATGGGCTTTATCAACAGGGAGACCCACTGAGGGATAACATAACATGTGGTGTGGTTTAGCTGCTCTCATTAATGTAATAATGGAAGATGAGGGATTTGGGATCTCGCTCCAGCCTGTATGAGGTCAGGTTCTGACACAGTGGACAGGGGGTCTCCAACATGATGATGTTGTCAGGTTCTGACACAGTGGACAGGGGGTCTCCAACATGATGATGTTGTCAGGTTCTGACACAGTGGACAGGGGGTCTCCAACATGATGATGTTGTCAGGTTCTGACACAGTGGACAGGGGGTCTCCAACATGATGATGTTGTCAGGTTCTGACACAGTGGACAGGGAGTCTCCAACATGATGATGGTCAGTGGACAGGGGGTCTCCAACATGATGATGTTGTCAGGTTCTGACACAGTGGACAGGGGGTCTCCAACATGATGATGTTGTCAGGTTCTGACACAGTGGACAGGGGGTCTCCAACATGATGATGTTGTCAGGTTCTGACACAGTGGACAGGGGTCTCCAACATGATGATGTTGTCAGGTTCTGACACAGTGGACAGGGAGTCTCATGATGATGTTGAGGTTCACAGTGGACAGGGGGTCTCCAACATGATGATGTTGTCAGGTTCTGACACAGTGGACAGGGAGTCTCCAACATGATGATGTTGTCAGGTTTCAGTGGACAGGGGGTCTCCAACATGATGAGTGGACAGTGGACAGGGGTCTCCAACATGATGATGTTGTCAGGTTCTGACACAGTGGACAGGGGGTCTCCAACATGATGATGTTGTCAGGTTCTGACACAGTGGACAGGGAGTCTCCAACATGATGATGTTGTCAGGTTCTGACACAGTGGACAGGGGGTCTCCAACATGATGATGTTGTCAGGTTCTGACACAGTGGAAAGGGGGTCTCCAACATGATGATGTTGTCAGGTTCTGACACAGTGGACAGGGGGTCTCCAAAACCTCTTAATCGATTTCTCTGCTGATGCCAGAACATGTGAAATGAATGTGTCATTAATTACAGATATTCCATCATTGCCTATTAAAGCACAAAAGGGTTTAGTGAAAATGGTTCTAAATTAACTTTCTGTTTGTTTCTGCTTCCATCCTGGGGAGACATACTGTCTTTGATACAAGTATAGACTAGTACAGTCATTTCTCTTGATGTGTGTCTTTCAGGTGGACCTTATGAGGAACATCAGCAACATCCCTCAGCCTTTCCTGTACACCAGACATGTCCACTTTCTCAACTTCACCCGGTAACTACAGCAGAGCACATCACGTATGACAACTGGCACCATCCATCCGTCTATGATGCTAAGGTCTCAATGGCATACAGAACCACCTGAAACAGCGGAGTTTCACTGTTATAGCTATGACTGGACAATGTTTTAATCAGAACCGTTTCTGTAGTTTACATTTTCAGAAAAGTCTTGACATTTGATTTAATGTCTTTACCAACAATGGCAATATGCACTGAGAGTACAAAACATTAAGAACACCTGCTCTTTGCATGACATAGACTGACCAGGTGAATCCAGGTGAATGTTATGATCCTTTAATTGATTGTCACCTGTTAAATCCACTTCAATCAATGTAGATCAGGGATCATCAACTAGATTCAGTCACAGGCCTCTTTTTTCTTAAGCGGGTGGTCAGGGGGCCGGAACATAATTACAAATCATTTGTAGACAGCAAATTGACCGCAAGAAGCCCAAACTTGTTTGGACAAATAAAATCACCCGCGGCCCGCCAGTTGGGGAACCCTGGTGTAGAGGAGGGGGAGGAGACATGCCTTGAGACAGTTGAGATATGGATTGTGTGTGCCAATCAGAGGGTGAAGAAGTGATTGAGGTGCCGTTGAACGGGGTATTGTAGTAGGTGCCATGTGCACCGGTTTGAGTGTGTCAAAAACTGCAACACGGTTGGGTTTTTCACACTCAACAGTTTCCTGTGTATCAAGAATGGTTCTCCACCCAAAGGACATCCAGCCTAGTTGACATAACTGTGGGAAGCATTGAAGTCAACATGGGCCAGCATCCCTGTGGAAAGTTTTCGATACCTTGCCCATGCCCCGACGAATTGAGGCTGTTCTCAGGGGAAAGGGAGGTGCAATGAATATTAAGAAGGTGTTCCTCATGTTTTGTACACTTAGTGTAAGTCAGTTGCCCATCTCCTTATCAACTAGGCCCCAATACTGCCCCACTGTGAAGAACTGTACTATGTGCCCTGTATAAATATGTGCCCGTCCATCTGTCCCTCTGTCTGTCAGGTTCAGGATAGAGCAGCCCGTCTACATCAACATCATACGGGACCCCATTAACCGTTTTCTCTCCAACTACTTCTTCCGACGTTTCGGGGACTGGAGGGGGGAGCAGAATCACCTCATCCGAACACCAGGGATGAAAGGTGACGAGAGATACCTGGTGAGACTTCTTCGTTCCATTAGCAGCATCAGTGTGTTGGTTTGAATGCTAATGGTCCAGGATATTAATGTAGTATGAGGATCATTCTGACCTCAACCATAACTGACTGGATGACTGAGTTATTAGATTGTACACAGTCCTTCCTTGTCTCCATCTGTTTCAGCGTCAGGATGGCTGTGTAATGCTTCCATTATTCTCTGGCAATAAGGCACGTTATTGAAAAACAATTATACATGAGATGTCTCATTCTCAAACATTCTACAAAAGGAAATTGATAAATAATTCAGTATTAATTGGAAGGTTTCAGATTATATGGATTATATAGATTTTACGGTGTTTTTGACTCTGCATGAGTGTCTTAGGTTCAACTGATTTAGATGCTGGAACATCAAACATCTTTTTTTCTTACCATAATGACATATTTGAGAAAAAATAATCAGGTGAGGCTCAGCATATACTGTAGTAAAAGTAATAATAACACTGTGTTAATTATAGCCCTACGGTATTGACTGTATGAAGTCCTGAAAGAGTTCATTGTAACAGTTCTACAATAGAAACCATAGGTCTACTCCTAGAAGACACAGGGTACGTGGTGTGGCATGCAAAGGAAGGGTAACGGGTATTCTCCCATTCCTCCATTCTCCCATTCCTCCATTCTCCCATCCCTCCATTCTCCCATTCCTCCGTTCTCCCATCCCTCCATTCTCCCATCCCTCCATTCTCCCATTCCTCCATTCTCCCATTCCTCCATTCCTCCATTCCTCCATTCTCCCATCCCTCCATTCTCCCATCCCTCCATTCCTCCATTCCCATTCCTCCATTCTCCCATCCCTCCATTCTCCCATTCCTCCATTCCTCCATTCCTCCATTCTCCCATTCCTCCATTCTCCCATTCTCCATTCCTCCATTTCTCCATTCCCATTCCTCCATTCTCCCATTCCCTCCATTCTCCCATCCCTCCATTCTCCCTCCATTCGTCCATTCTCCCATTCCTCCATTCTCCCATTCCTCCATTCTCCCATTCCTCCATTCTCCCATTCCTCCATTCTCCCATTCCTCCATTCTCCCATTCCTCCATTCTCCCATTCCTCCATTCTCCATTCTCCCATTCCTCCATTCTCCCATTCCTCCATTCCTCCATTCTCCCATTCCTCCATTCTCCCATTCCTCCATTCTCCATTCCTCCATTCCTCCATTCCTCCATTCTCCCATTCCTCCATTCTCCATTCCTCCATTCTCCCATTCCTCCATTCCTCCATTCCTCCATTCCTCCATTCCTCCATTCCTCCCATTCCTCCATTCTCCCATTCCTCCATTCCTCCATTCCATTCCTCCATTCTCCCATTCCTCCATTCCTCCATTCCTCCATTCTCCCATCCCTCCATTCTCCCATCCATTCCTCCATTCCTCCATTTCCATTCCCATTCCTCCATTCTCCCATTCCTCCATTCTCATTCCTCCCATTCTCCATTCCTCCATTCTCCCATTCCTCCATTCCTCCATTCCTCCATTCCTCCATTCCTCCATTTCTCCCATCCCATTCCTCCATTCTCCATTCCTCCATTCCTCCATTCCTCCATTCTCCCATTCCTCCATTCTCCCATTCCTCCATTCTCCCATTCCTCCATTCCTCCCATTCCTCCATTCTCCCATTCCTCCATTCTCCCATCCCTCCATTCCTCCATTCCCATTCCTCCATTCTCCCATCCCTCCATTCTCCCATTCCTCCATTTCCTCCATTCCTCCATTCTCTCCATTCCCTCCATTCTCCCATCCCTCCATTCTCCCATTCCTCCATTCCTCCATTCCTCCATTCTCCCATTCCTCCATTCTCCCATTCCCCCATTCTCCCATTCCTCCATTCTCCCATTCCTCCATTCTCCCATCCCTCCATTCCTCCATTCTCCCATTCCTCCATTCTCCCATCCCTCCATTCTCCCATTCCTCCATTTCCTCCATTCCTCCATTCCTCCATTCTCCCATTCCCTCCATTCCATTCATCCATTTCCCATTCCTCCATTCTCCCATTCCTCCATTCCTCCATTCCTCCATTCTCCCATTCCTCCATTCTCCCATTCCTCCATTCTCCCATTCATCCATTCTCCCATTCCTCCATTCCTCCATTCCTCCATTCTCCCATTCCTCCATTCTCCCATTCATCTATTCTCCCATTCCTCCATTCCTCCATTCATCTATTCTCCCATTCCTCCATTCATCTATTCTCCCATTCCTCCATTCATCCATTCTCCCATTCTCCCATTCCTCCATTCCTCCATTCATCTATTCTCCCATTCCCTCATTCATCTATTCTCCCATTCCTCCATTCCTCCATTCCTCCATCATTCCTCCATTCATCTATTCCTCCATTCCTCCCTCCATTCTCCCATTCCTCCATTCCTCCATTCCTCCATTCTCCCATTCCTCCATTCTCCCATTCCTCCATTTCTCCCATTCCCTCCATTCTCCCATTCCTCCATTCCTCCATTCCATTCCTCCATTCTCCATTCCTCCATTCTCCCATCCCTCCATTCTCCCATTCCTCCATTCCTCCATTCCTCCATTTCTCCCATTCCTCCATTCTCCCATTCCCTCCATCATTCCCATTCCTCCATTCTCCCATTTCCTCCATTCTCCCATTCCTCCATTTCCCTCCCATTCCTCCATCTATTCTCCATTCTCCATTCATTCTCCATTCTCCCATTCCTCCATTCTCCCATTCCTCCATTCTCCCATTCCTCCATTCTCCCATTCCCTCCATTCCTCCATTCCATTCCTCCCATTCCTCCATTCTCCCATTCATCTATTCTCCCATTCCTCCATTTCCATTCCTCCATTCCTCCATTCTCCATTCCTCCATTCTCCATTCTCCCATTCCTCCATTCTCCCATTCCTCCATTCTCCCATTCATTCTCCATTCTCCCATTCCTCCATTCTCCCATTCCTCCATTCATCCATTCCTCCATTCTCCCATTCTCTATTCTCCCATTCCTCCATTCTCCCATTCCCTCCATTCTCCCATCCCTCCATTCATTCTCCATTCCTCCATTCTCCCATTCCTCCATTCTCCCATTCCTCCATTCTCTCCATTCTCCCTCCATTCTCCCATCCTCCATTCTCCCATCCCTCCATTCTCCCATTTCCTCCATTCTCCCATTCCTCCATTCTCCTCCATTCCTCCATTCCTCCATTCCTCCATTCTCCCATTCCTCCATTCATCTATTCTCCATTCCTCCATTCTCCCATTCCTCCATTCTCCCATTCCTCCATTCCTCCATTCATTCTCCCATTCCTCCATTCCTCCATTCTCCATTCCTCCATTCTCCCATTCCTCCATTCTCCCATTCCTCCATTCTCCCATTCCTCCATTCTCCCATTCCTCCATTCTCCCATTCCTCCATTCTCCCATTCCTCCATTCTCCATTCCTCCATTCTCCCATTCCTCCATTCTCCCATTCCTCCATTCTCCCATTCCTCCATTCTCCCATTCCTCCATTCCTCCATTCCTCCATTCCTCCATTCCTCTATTCTCCCATTCCTCCATTCCTCCATTCTCCCATTCCTCCATTCTCCTATTCCTCCATTCTCCCATTCTCCCATTCCTCCATTTTCTCCATTCCTCCATTCCTCCATTCCTCCATTCCTCCATTCCTCCATTTCCCTCCATTCTCCCATTCCTCCATTCCTCCATTTCATTCCTCCATTCCTCCTCATCATTCTCCCATTCCTCCATTTCTCTCCATTTCCTCCATTCTCTCCATTCCATTCCATTCTCCATTCCTCCTCCATTCTCCATTCTCCATTCTCCATTCCTCCATTCCTCCATTCTCTCCATTCCTCCATTCCTCCATTCCTCCATTCCTCCATTCTCCCATTCCTCTCCATTCTCTCCATTCCTCCATTCTCCCATTCCTCCATTCTCTCCATTCCTCCCATTCCTCCATTTCCTCCATTCCTCCATTCCTCCATTCTATTCTCCCATTCCTCCATTCTCCCTCCATTCCTCCATTCTCCATTCCATTCCTCCATTCCTCCATTCCTCTCCATTCCTCCATTCCTCCATTCTCCTCCATTCCTCCATTCATCCATTCCTCCATTCCTCCATTCCTCCATTCTCCCATTCCTCCATTCCTCCATTCTCCCATTCCTCCATTCCTCCATTCCTCCATTCCTCTCCATTCCTCCATTCATCCATTCTCCCATTCCTCCATTCCTCCATTCCTCCATTCCTCCATTCTCCATTCCTCCATTCCTCCATTCCTCCATTCCTCCCATTCCTCCATTCATCTATTCTCCCATTCCTCCATTCCTCCATTCCTCCATTCCTCCATTCTCCCATTCCTCCATTCTCCCATTCCTCCATTTCCTCTCCATTCCTCCATTCCTCCATTCCTCCATTCCTCCATTCCTCCATTCCTCCATTCTCCCATTCCTCCATTCATCTATTCTCCCATTCCTCCATTCCTCCATTCCTCCATTCTCCCATTCCTCCATTCCTCCATTCTCCCATTCCTCCATTCCTCCATTCCTCCCATTCCTCCATTCTCCATTCATTCATCTCCTCCATTCCTCCATTCCTCCATTCCTCCATTCCTCCATTCTCTCCATTCCTCCATTCATCTATTCTCCCATTCCTCCATTCCTCCATTCTCATTCTCCCATTCCTCCATTTTCCCATTCCTCCATTCCATTCATTCTCCATTCCTCCATTCCTCCATTCTCCATTCCTCCATTCCCTCCATTCCTCCATTCCTCCATTCCTCCATTCCTCCTCCATTTCTATTCTCCATTCCTCCCATTCCTCCATTCCTCATTCATTCTCCCATTCCTCCATTCCTCCATTCTCCATTTCCTCCATTTCCATTCCTCCATTCCTCCATTCTCCTCCATTCCTCCATTCTCTCCATTCCTCCATTTCCTCCATTCCTCCATTCCTCCATTCCTCCATTCCTCCATTTCATTCTCCATTCCTCCATTCCTCCATTCCTCCATTTCTCCCATTCCTCCATTTCCATTCCTCCATTCTCCATTCCTCCATTTCATTCTCCATTCCTCCATTCTCCATTCCTCCATTCCTCCATTCCTCCATTCTCCCATTCCTCCATTCATTCTCCATTCCTCCATTCCTCCATTCCTCCATTCTCCCATTCCTCCATTCCTCCATTCTATTCTCCCATTCATTCTCCATTCCCTCCATTCATTCTCCATTCCTCCATTCCTCCATTCTCCATTCCTCCATTCCTCCCATTCTCCATTCCTCCATTCCTCCATTCCTCCATTTCCTCCATTCCTCCATTCCATTCCTCCATTCCTCCATTTCCTCCATTCTCTCCATTCCTCCATTCATCTCCTCCATTCCTCCATTCATCTCTCCCATTCCTCCATTCCTCCCATTTCCATTCTCCCATTCCTCCTCCCATTCCTCCATTCTCCCATTCCTCCATTCTCTCCATTCCTCCATTCTCCCATTCCTCCATTCTCCCATTCCTCCATTCCTCCATTCTCCCATTCCTCCATTCTCCCATTTCCTCCATTCTCCCATTCTCCCATTCCTCCATTCTCCCATTCCTCCATTCTCCCATTTCCCTCCATTCTCCCCATTCCTTCTCCCATTCTCCATTCTCCCATTCCTCTATTCCTCCCATTTCCTCCATTCCTCCATTCATTCTCCATTCCTCCATTCTCCATTCTCCCATTCCTCCATTCCTCCATTCCTCCATTCCTCCATTCCTCCATTCCTCCATTCCTCCATTCATCTATTCTCCCATTCCTCCATTCCTCCATTCCTCCATTCTCCCATTCCTCCATTCCTCCATTCATCCATTCTCCCATTCCTCCATTCCTCCATTCCTCCATTCTCCCATTCCTCCATTCCTCCATTCCTCCATTCCTCCATTCCTCCATTCTCCCATTCCTCCATTCCTCCATTCCTCCATTCCTCCATTGCTCTTAACTACCTAGAAGTCAATGACAGACCTGAATGAGTTAGAACAAATCTGACGGTTAGTTAGAGACCAGAACTATCTGGAAGTCAATATTCTGTGGTGATGTTGGTCGTCTCACGCTTTTCTAATGGCATTTACTGCTTCGTTTTATTTTCAAACTATCATTTCTATATGATTTGTGTGTGTTTTATTGAGTGGAGGTCCCATTTAAGTAAGGTTCAAAAGGGAATTCATGCAGTTTTGTTAGTGTTGGTCTTGATTGGTGTAATCTGTATAGAGATGGAGTCAGCTAACTTGCAATAGGAATTCCCCTTTCTGCTCCTCCAATCAGGCATGTTTGCTGGTAGACACACACACACGTGCACACACATACAGTACATACACAAACACACAGACATCCCAAGTTAGTTACATACAAAAAAGTATAGAACACACACACCAGTGCGTTGTCAGAGGCCCTCACAATAACCATAACACACATTGAGCCAGCCACATTAGCAAAAACACAGTGAAGTGAATGTCATTGTGGCTGAGTCTAACTGGGTAATTCAGTTTGGCTCAGGGTCCCAGGAGTACCGCAGCATGTACCTTATTAAAGTATATAGCACAAGAGGGCCCCTCCTACAGTAAAGGGGAGCTGCCGCTGGCTCACCTGAGAGTGTCTCTGTCTCCCGCTCTGTGTCCCGCAGCTCTGTGTCCCGCTCTGTGTCCCGCTCTGTGTCCCGCCGCTCTGTCTCCCGCTCTGTGTCACCCACTCTGTGTCACGCAGCTCTGTCCCACTCTGTGTCCCGCTCTGTGTCCCGCAGCTCTGTCCCGCTCTGTGTCCCGCTCTGTGTCCCGCTCTGTGTCCTGCCGCTCTGTGTCCCGCAGCTCTGTCCCGCAGCTCTGTCCCGCTCTGTGTCCCGCTCTGTGTCCCGCAGCTCTGTGTCCCGCTCTGTGTCCCGCTCTGTGTCCCGCTCTGTGTCCCGCAGCTCTGTCCCGCTCTGTGTCCCGCTCTGTCTCCCGCTCTGTCTCCCGCTCTGTGTCCCGCAGCTCTGTGTCCTGCTCTGTGTCCTGCAGCTCTGTGTCCCGCTCTGTCTCCCGCAGCTCTGTGTCCCGCTCTGTCTCCCGCCACTCTGTGTCACGCCACTCTGTGTCACGCAGCTCTGTCCCACTCTGTGTCCCGCTCTGTGTCCCGCAGCTCTGTCCCGCTCTGTGTCCCGCCGCTCTGTGTCCCGCAGCTCTGTCCCGCAGCTCTGTCCCGCTCTGTGTCCCGCTCTGTGTCCCGCTCTGTGTCCCGCAGCTCTGTCCCGCTCTGTGTCCCGCTCTGTGTCCCGCTCTGTGTCCCGCAGCTCTGTCCCGCTCTGTGTCCCGCTCTGTCTCCCGCTCTGTCTCCCGCTCTGTATCCTGCAGCTCTGTGTCCCGCTCTGTCTCCCGCAGCTCTGTGTCCCGCTCTGTGTCCCGCAGCTCTGTCCCGCCACTCTGTGTCCCGCCACTGTGTCCCGCAGCTCTGTTTCCCGCTCTGTGTCCCGCTCTGTGTCCCGCCGCTGTGTCCCGCAGCTCTGTGTCCCACTCTGTGTCCCGCCACTGTGTCCCACAGCTCTGTGTCCCGCAGCTCTGTGTCCCGCTCTGTGTCCCGCAGCTCTGTCTCCCGCTCTGTGTCACGCCACTCTGTGTCACGCAGCTCTGTCCCACTCTGTGTCCCGCTCTGTGTCCCGCAGCTCTGTCCCGCTCTGTGTCCCGCTCTGTGTCCCGCCGCTCTGTGTCCCGCAGCTCTGTCCCGCAGCTCTGTCCCGCTCTGTGTCCCGCTCTGTGTCCCGCAGCTCTGTGTCCCGCTCTGTGTCCCGCTCTGTGTCCCGCTCTGTGTCCCGCAGCTCTGTCCCGCTCTGTGTCCCGCTCTGTCTCCCGCTCTGTCTCCCGCTCTGTGTCCCGCAGCTCTGTGTCCTGCTCTGTGTCCTGCAGCTCTGTGTCCCGCTCTGTCTCCCGCAGCTCTGTGTCCCGCTCTGTCTCCCGCCACTCTGTGTCACGCCACTCTGTGTCACGCAGCTCTGTCCCACTCTGTGTCCCGCTCTGTGTCCCGCAGCTCTGTCCCGCTCTGTGTCCCGCCGCTCTGTGTCCCGCAGCTCTGTCCCGCAGCTCTGTCCCGCTCTGTGTCCCGCTCTGTGTCCCGCTCTGTGTCCCGCAGCTCTGTCCCGCTCTGTGTCCCGCTCTGTGTCCCGCTCTGTGTCCCGCAGCTCTGTCCCGCTCTGTGTCCCGCTCTGTCTCCCGCTCTGTCTCCCGCTCTGTATCCTGCAGCTCTGTGTCCCGCTCTGTCTCCCGCAGCTCTGTGTCCCGCTCTGTGTCCCGCAGCTCTGTCCCGCCACTCTGTGTCCCGCCACTGTGTCCCGCAGCTCTGTTTCCCGCTCTGTGTCCCGCTCTGTGTCCCGCCGCTGTGTCCCGCAGCTCTGTGTCCCACTCTGTGTCCCGCCACTGTGTCCCACAGCTCTGTGTCCCGCAGCTCTGTGTCCCGCTCTGTGTCCCGCAGCTCTGTGTCCCGCTCTGTGTCCCGCCGCTCTGTGTCCCGCCGCTCTGTGTCCCGCCGCTCTGTGTCCCGCTCTGTGTCCCGCAGCTCTGTCTCCCGCTCTGTGTCTCGCTCTGTGTCCCGCAGCTCTGTCTCCCGCTCTGTGTCTCGCTCTGTGTCCCACTCTGTGTCCCACTCTGTGTCCCGCTCTGTGTCCCGCAGCTCTGTCTCCCGCTCTGTCTCTCGCTCCGTCTCCCGCTCTGTCTCCCGCTCTGTGTCCCGCAGCTCTGTGTCCCGCCGCTCTGTGTCCCGCCGCTCTGTGTCCCGCTCTGTGTCCCCAGCTCTGTCCCGCTCTGTGTCCCACTCTGTGTCCCGCTCTGTGTCCCGCAGCTCTGTCTCCCGCTCTGTGTCTCGCTCTGTCTCCCGCTCTGTGTCCCGCTCTGTGTCCCGCAGCTCTGTGTCCCGCTCTGTGTCCCGCCGCTCTGTGTCCCGCAGCTCTGTGTCCCGCAGCTCTGGGTCCCGCCGCTCTGTGTCCCGCCGCTCTGTGTCCCGCCGCTCTGTGTCCCGCTCTGTGTCCCGCCGCTCTGTGTCCCGCCGCTCTGTGTCCCGCAGCTCTGTGTCCCGCTCTGTGTCCCACCGCTCTGTGTCCCGCAGCTCTGTGTCCCGCAGCTCTGGGTCCCGCCGCTCTGTGTCCCGCCGCTCTGTGTCCCGCTCTGGGTCCCGCCGCTCTGTGTCCCGCCGCTCTGTGTCCCGCTCTGGGTCCCGCCGCTCTGTGTCCCGCCGCTCTGGGTCCCGCTCTGTGTCCCGCCGCTCTGTGTCCCGCTCTGTGTCCCGCCGCTCTGTGTCCCGCCGCTCTGTGTCCCGCCGCTCTGTGTCCCGCCGCTCTGTGTCCCGCCGCTCTGTGTCCCGCCGCTCTGTGTCCCGCCGCTCTGTGTCCCGCTCTGTGTCCCGCCGCTCTGTGTCCCGCCGCTCTGTGTCCCGCCGCTCTGTGTCCCGCCGCTCTGTGTCCCGCCGCTCTGTGTCCCGCTCTGTGTCCCGCCGCTCTGTGTCCCGCCGCTCTGTGTCCCGCTCTGTGTCCCGCTCTGTGTCCTGCTGTGTGTCCTGCTCAGTGTCCTGACGACTGCCAGAACAGCTCAGTCCCAGACACTCCACACAGACACAGTGCCAGAACAGCTCAGTCCCAGACACACAGACACAGTGCCAGAACAGCTCAGTCCCAGACACACAGACACAGTGCCAGAACAGCTCAGTCCCAGACACACAGACACAGTGCCAGAACAGCTCAGTCCCAGACACACAGACACAGTGCCAGAACAGCTCAGTCCCAGACACAGTGCCAGAACAGCTCAGTCCCAGACACAGTGCCAGAACAGCTCAGTCCCAGGCACACAGACACAGTGCCAGAACAGCTCAGTCCCAGACACACAGACACAGTGCCAGAACAGCTCAGTCCCAGACACACAGACACAGTGCCAGAACAGCTCAGTCCCAGACACACAGACACAGTGCCAGAACAGCTCAGTCCCAGACACACAGACACAGTGCCAGAACAGCTCAGTCCCAGACACACAGACACAGTGCCAGAACAGCTCAGTCCCAGACACACAGACACAGTGCCAGAACAGCTCAGTCCCAGACACAGTGCCAGAACAGCTCAGTCCCAGACACAGTGCCAGAACAGCTCAGTCCCAGGCACACAGACACAGTGCCAGAACAGCTCAGTCCCAGACACACAGACACAGTGCCAGAACAGCTCAGTCCCAGACACACAGACACAGTGCCAGAACAGCTCAGTCCCAGACACACAGACACAGTGCCAGAACAGCTCAGTCCCAGACACACAGACACAGTGCCAGAACAGCTCAGTCCCAGACACACAGACACAGTGCCAGAACAGCTCAGTCCCAGACACACAGACACAGTGCCAGAACAGCTCAGTCCCAGGCACACAGACACAGTGCCAGAACAGCTCAGTCCCAGACACACAGACACAGTGCCAGAACAGCTCAGTCCCAGACACACAGACACAGTGCCAGAACAGCTCAGTCCCAGACACACAGACACAGTGCCAGAACAGCTCAGTCCCAGACACACAGACACAGTGCCAGAACAGCTCAGTCCCAGGCACACAGACACAGTGCCAGAACAGCTCAGTCCCAGACACACAGACACAGTGCCAGAACAGCTCAGTCCCAGACACACAGACACAGTGCCAGAACAGCTCAGTCCCAGACACACAGACACAGTGCCAGAACAGCTCAGTCCCAGACACACAGACACAGTGCCAGAACAGCTCAGTCCCAGACACACAGACACAGTGCCAGAACAGCTCAGTCCCAGACACACAGACACAGTGCCAGAACAGCTCAGTCCCAGACACACAGACACAGTGCCAGAACAGCTCAGTCCCAGACACACAGACACAGTGCCAGAACAGCTCAGTCCCAGACACACAGACACAGTGCCAGAACAGCTCAGTCCCAGACACACAGACACAGTGCCAGAACAGCTCAGTCCCAGACACACAGACACAGTGCCAGAACAGCTCAGTCCCAGACACACAGACACAGTGCCAGAACAGCTCAGTCCCAGACACACAGACACAGTGCCAGAACAGCTCAGTCCCAAACACACAGACACAGTGCCAGAACAGCTCAGTCCCAGACACACAGACACAGTGCCAGAACAGCTCAGTCCCAGACACAGTGCCAGAACAGCTCAGTCCCAGACACAGTGCCAGAACAGCTCAGTCCCAGGCACACAGACACAGTGCCAGAACAGCTCAGTCCCAGACACACAGACACAGTGCCAGAACAGCTCAGTCCCAGACACACAGACACAGTGCCAGAACAGCTCAGTCCCAGACACACAGACACAGTGCCAGAACAGCTCAGTCCCAGACACACAGACACAGTGCCAGAACAGCTCAGTCCCAGACACACAGACACAGTGCCAGAACAGCTCAGTCCCAGACACACAGACACAGTGCCAGAACAGCTCAGTCCCAGACACACAGACACAGTGCCAGAACAGCTCAGTCCCAGACACAGTGCCAGAACAGCTCAGTCCCAGACACAGTGCCAGAACAGCTCAGTCCCAGGCACACAGACACAGTGCCAGAACAGCTCAGTTCCAGACACACAGACACAGTGCCAGAACAGCTCAGTCCCAGACACACAGACACAGTGCCAGAACAGCTCAGTCCCAGACACACAGACACAGTGCCAGAACAGCTCAGTCCCAGACACACAGACACAGTGCCAGAACAGCTCAGTCCCAGACACACAGACACAGTGCCAGAACAGCTCAGTCCCAGACACACAGACACAGTGCCAGAACAGCTCAGTCCCAGACACACAGACACAGTGCCAGAACAGCTCAGTCCCAGACACACAGACACAGTGCCAGAACAGCTCAGTCCCAGACACAGTGCCAGAACAGCTCAGTCCCAGACACAGTGCCAGAACAGCTCAGTCCCAGGCACACAGACACAGTGCCAGAACAGCTCAGTCCCAGACACACAGACACAGTGCCAGAACAGCTCAGTCCCAGACACACAGACACAGTGCCAGAACAGCTCAGTCCCAGACACACAGACACAGTGCCAGAACAGCTCAGTCCCAGACACACAGACATAGTGCCAGAACAGCTCAGTCCCAGGCACACAGACACAGTGCCAGAACAGCTCAGTCCCAGACACACAGACACAGTGCCAGAACAGCTCAGTCCCAGACACACAGACACAGTGCCAGAACAGCTCAGTCCCAGACACACAGACACAGTGCCAGAACAGCTCAGTCCCAGACACACAGACACAGTGCCAGAACAGCTCAGTCCCAGACACACAGACACAGTGCCAGAACAGCTCAGTCCCAGGCACACAGACACAGTGCCAGAACAGCTCAGTCCCAGACACACAGACACAGTGCCAGAACAGCTCAGTCCCAGACACACAGACACAGTGCCAGAACAGCTCAGTCCCAGGCACACAGACACAGTGCCAGAACAGCTCAGTCCCAGACACACAGACACAGTGCCAGAACAGCTCAGTCCCAGACACACAGACACAGTGCCAGAACAGCTCAGTCCCAGACACACAGACACAGTGCCAGAACAGCTCAGTCCCAGACACACAGACACAGTGCCAGACAGCTCAGTCCCAGACACACAGACACAGTGCCAGAACATCTCAGTCCCAGACACACAGACACAGTGCCAGAACAGCTCAGTCCCAGACACACAGACACAGTGCCAGAACAGCTCAGTCCCAGACACACAGACACAGTGCCAGAACAGCTCAGTCCCAGACACACAGACACAGTGCCAGAACAGCTCAGTCCCAGACACACAGACACAGTGCCAGAACAGCTCAGTCCCAGACACACAGACACAGTGCCAGAACAGCTCAGTCCCAGACACACAGACACAGTGCCAGAACAGCTCAGTCCCAGACACACAGACACAGTGCCAGAACAGCTCAGTCCCAGACACACAGACACAGTGCCAGAACAGCTCAGTCCCAGACACACAGACACAGTGCCAGAACAGCTCAGTCCCAGACACACAGACACAGTGCCAGAACAGCTCAGTCCCAGACACACAGACACAGTGCCAGAACAGCTCAGTCCCAGACATACAGACACAGTGCCAGAACAGCTCAGTCCCAGACACACAGACACAGTGCCAGAACAGCTCAGTCCCAGACACAGTGCCAGAACAGCTCAGTCCCAGACACACAGACACAGTGCCAGAACAGCTCAGTCCCAGACACACAGACACAGTGCCAGAACAGCTCAGTCCCAGACACACAGACACAGTGCCAGAACAGCTCAGTCCCAGACATACAGACACAGTGCCAGAACAGCTCAGTCCCAGACACACAGACACAGTGCCAGAACAGCTCAGTCCCAGACACAGTGCCAGAACAGCTCAGTCCCAGACACAGTGCCAGAACAGCTCAGTCCCAGGCACACAGACACAGTGCCAGAACAGCTCAGTCCCAGACACACAGACACAGTGCCAGAACAGCTCAGTCCCAGACACACAGACACAGTGCCAGAACAGCTCAGTCCCAGACACACAGACACAGTGCCAGAACAGCTCAGTCCCAGACACACAGACACAGTGCCAGAACAGCTCAGTCCCAGACACACAGACACAGTGCCAGAACAGCTCAGTCCCAGACACACAGACACAGTGCCAGAACAGCTCAGTCCCAGACACACAGACACAGTGCCAGAACAGCTCAGTCCCAGACACAGTGCCAGAACAGCTCAGTCCCAGACACAGTGCCAGAACAGCTCAGTCCCAGGCACACAGACACAGTGCCAGAACAGCTCAGTCCCAGACACACAGACACAGTGCCAGAACAGCTCAGTCCCAGACACACAGACACAGTGCCAGAACAGCTCAGTCCCAGACACACAGACACAGTGCCAGAACAGCTCAGTCCCAGACACACAGACACAGTGCCAGAACAGCTCAGTCCCAGACACACAGACACAGTGCCAGAACAGCTCAGTCCCAGACACACAGACACAGTGCCAGAACAGCTCAGTCCCAGACACAGTGCCAGAACAGCTCAGTCCCAGACACAGTGCCAGAACAGCTCAGTCCCAGGCACACAGACACAGTGCCAGAACAGCTCAGTCCCAGACACACAGACACAGTGCCAGAACAGCTCAGTCCCAGACACACAGACACAGTGCCAGAACAGCTCAGTCCCAGACACACAGACACAGTGCCAGAACAGCTCAGTCCCAGACACACAGACACAGTGCCAGAACAGCTCAGTCCCAGACACACAGACACAGTGCCAGAACAGCTCAGTCCCAGACACAGTGCCAGAACAGCTCAGTCCCAGACACAGTGCCAGAACAGCTCAGTCCCAGGCACACAGACACAGTGCCAGAACAGCTCAGTCCCAGACACACAGACACAGTGCCAGAACAGCTCAGTCCCAGACACACAGACACAGTGCCAGAACAGCTCAGTCCCAGACACACAGACACAGTGCCAGAACAGCTCAGTCCCAGACACACAGACATAGTGCCAGAACAGCTCAGTCCCAGGCACACAGACACAGTGCCAGAACAGCTCAGTCCCAGACACACAGACACAGTGCCAGAACAGCTCAGTCCCAGACACACAGACACAGTGCCAGAACAGCTCAGTCCCAGACACACAGACACAGTGCCAGAACATCTCAGTCCCAGACACACAGACACAGTGCCAGAACAGCTCAGTCCCAGACACAGTGCCAGAACAGCTCAGTCCCAGACACAGTGCCAGAACAGCTCAGTCCCAGGCACACAGACACAGTGCCAGAACAGCTCAGTCCCAGACACACAGACACAGTGCCAGAACAGCTCAGTCCCAGAAACACAGACACAGTGCCAGAACAGCTCAGTCCCAGACACACAGACACAGTGCCAGAACAGCTCAGTCCCAGACACACAGACACAGTGCCAGAACAGCTCAGTCCCAGGCACACAGACACAGTGCCAGAACAGCTCAGTCCCAGACACACAGACACAGTGCCAGAACAGCTCAGTCCCAGACACACAGACACAGTGCCAGACACACAGACACAGTGCCAGAACAGCTCAGTCCCAGACACACAGACACAGTGCCAGAACAGCTCAGTCCCAGGCACACAGACACAGTGCCAGAACAGCTCAGTCCCAGACACACAGACACAGTGCCAGAACAGCTCAGTCCCAGACACACAGACACAGTGCCAGAACAGCTCAGTCCCAGACACACAGACACAGTGCCAGAACAGCTCAGTCCCAGACACACAGACACAGTGCCAGAACAGCTCAGTCCCAGACACACAGACACAGTGCCAGAACAGCTCAGTCCCAGACACACAGACACAGTGCCAGAACAGCTCAGTCCCAGACACACAGACACAGTGCCAGAACAGCTCAGTCCCAGACACACAGACACAGTGCCAGAACAGCTCAGTCCCAGACACACAGACACAGTGCCAGAACAGCTCAGTCCCAGACACACAGACACAGCACAGTGCCAGAACAGCTCAGTCCCAGACACACAGACACAGTGCCAGAACAGCTCAGTCCCAGACACACAGACACAGTGCCAGAACAGCTCAGTCCCAGACACACAGACACAGTGCCAGAACAGCTCAGTCCCAGACACACAGACACAGTGCCAGAACAGCTCAGTCCCAGACACACAGACACAGTGCCAGAACAGCTCAGTCCCAGACACACAGACACAGTGCCAGAACAGCTCAGTCCCAGACACAGTGCCAGAATTTTGAAGCCTCTTCCAGTTGTTCTGTTCCCTGTTGTCAGTCAACACGTGTGTACCTGGTCAGAATGCAGAGCAGCGGACCTGAGAGGCAGAGCAGATTAAAAAAGCACTGAGTGGTGTGTGTGGGGATTCAAAGTTTAGCTTGAACTCTTTAAGAATATTGCTCCCTGCGTTAACAGGTCAGGCAGAAAGTCAGTCAGTCAGACAACTTATGTCCCCTTGGTAGCTGACTGAAAGGATAAGGTCCTCCCCTCTAAATCTATCATCATTGTGTTGCCCGCAGAGTTCGTGGGTTTAAGATGAATTCATTATGTTTTTTGGTAAGAGGAATAGAGAGTTTGAGAAATTGAGGAGTAGAGAAGAAGAGCAAGAAAGAGGGGAAATGGTGGTCTGTTATCAAAGCCCCAGTTCTACCATTGTCGCGTGGCCCCAGTCGGGCCCTATGAGGGTACAGGGGCCCACTCAAAGCTTATGAATGGTTTATGAAGCTAATATGTCATGTTCCTGACAGGTCTCTGTGTTGTGCTGGGACCTGAATGTACACCAGGTGTCCCAGTATAATTAACACCACAGAACCCCAGACAGGACCAGAGCTGGGTGACAGAGTGTAGTCTTTAATAGTGGGCATGTGAAATGCAACCTAACACTTCCTGCAACCTTAGTGATATCATAATTCACACACCACACACACACACACACCTGCCTCACCCTACCACTCCCTCTCTGTTTTTTTGGGTACATTAAGTCATGTTTTATGTGTATAAGGGGGGAGGAACACAGTGAAGTCACAGGCAAATGTCATGTGAGTCACAGCGCCGACATTGTTGATAAGTGTGAAAACAAGGACTGCAGGGATCTGGCTGAGAGTGGGTCCAGAATGGAAACATACAGTGCATTCGGAAAGTATTCAGACCCCTTCCCTTTTTCCACATATTGTTACATTACAGTCTTATTCTAAAATGGATTAAATAAAACATTTTCCTCATCAATCTACACACAATACCCCATAGTGACAAAGAAAAAATAGGTTTTAGAAAATTTTGCTAATTCATTATAAGTTAAAAACAGAAATACCTTACATGCATAAGTATTCAGAACCTTTGCTATGAGACTCAAAATTGAGCTCAGGTACATCCTGTTTCCATTGATCATCCTTCAGATGTTTCTACAACTTGATTGGAGTCCACCTCTGGTAAATTCAATTGATTGGACATGATTTGGAAAGGTACATATCTGTCTACATAAGCTCTGACAGTTGACAGAGAAAAAAACCAAGCCATGAGGTCAAAGGAATTGTCCGTAGAGATCCGAGACAAGATTGTATCGAGGCACAGATCTGGAGAAGTGTACCAAAAAATGTCTGCAGCATTGAAGGTCCCCAAGAACGCAGTGGACTGCATCATTCTTAAACGGAAGAAGTTTGGAACCACCAAGACTCTTCCTAAAGCCTGCCATCTGGCCAAACTGAGCAATCTGGGGGAGAAGGGCCTTTGTCAAGGAGGTGACCAAGAACCAGATGGTCACTCTGACAGAGCTCCAGAGTTCCACTGTGGAGATGTGAGAACCTTCCAGAAGGACAACCATCTCTGCAGCACTCCACCAATCAGACCTTTATGGCCAGATGGATCCCCTCCTCAGTAAAAGGCACATGACAGCTCGCTTGAAGTTTGCCAAAAGGCACCAAAAGACTCTCAGACCATGAGAAACAAGATTCTCTGGTCTGATGAAACCAAGATTGAACCCTTTGGCCTGAATGACAAGCGTCACGTCTGGAGGAAACCAAGCACCATCCCTACTGTGAAGCATGGTGGGGGCAGCATCATGCTGTGGGGATGTTTTGTCAGTGGCAGGGACTGGTAGACTAGTCAGTATCGAGGTAAAGGTGAACTGAGCAAAGTACAGAGAGATCCTTGATGAAAACCTGCTCCAGAGCACTCAGGACCTCAGACTGAAGGTTTACCTTCCAACAGGACAATGACCCTAAGCAGACAGCAAAGACAATGCAGGAGTGGCTTTGGGACAAGTCTCTGAATGTGGCCTAGACAGAGCCCGGACTTGAACCCCATCGAAAGTCTCTGGAAAGACCTGAAAATTGCTGTGCAGTGATGCTCCCCATCCAACCTGACAGAGCTTGAGAGGATCTGCAAAGAAGAATGGAAGAAACTCCCCAAATACAGGCATGGTAAGCTTGTCACGTCATACCTGCCTAGTGGTTAGAGCATTGGACTAGTAACCGGAAGGTTGCAAGTTCAAACCCCCGAGCTGACAAGGTACAAATCTGTCGTTCTGCCCCTGAACAGGCAGTTAACCCACTGTTCCTAGGCCGTCATTGAAAATAAGAATTTGTTCTTAACTGACTTGCCTAGTTAAATAAAGGTTAAAAAAAAAAAAAAAAAACAAGACTCGAGGTTGTAATCGCTGACAACGGTGCTTCAACAAAGTACTAAGTAAAGGGTCGGAATATGTAAATGTCATGTTTTTGCGTTTTCAGTATGGGGTATTGTGTGTAGATTGATGAGGGAAAAAAGCTATTTAATTAATTTTAGAGTAAGGCTGTAACGTAACAAAATGTGGAAAATGTCAAGGGGTCTGAATACTTTCTGAATGCACTGCATAGTGTCCTACTCCCGCTACACACACACTCTCTCCTTCCTGCTTCCCTGGATGGAGGAAGAAATTATTCTAGACTGTTATAGTTCTAATTGATGGGAGAAGTGCAAGAATGAACAGTACTTTGCTAAATTGTGTACGTGCGTGTGTGTGTAGTATTTATGTACTTCTCAGTGTGTGTCCATTCACCCTAGCTCTTACCCCCTGTCCCTTCTCCTTCTCCTTTTATCCCAGACCCAGACTCGGTACCAAGTCAGTGTGCGGGTGTACAGGTTAGAGGTCATTTGTACATGTATGTGGGGGTGAAGTGACTATGCATAGATAATAAACAGCGAGTAGCAGCTGTGTACAAATAAATGGATGGGTGGTTCAATGTAAATAGTCCAGTGGCCATTTGATGAATTGTTCAGCAGTCTTATGGCTTGGGGGTAGAAGCTGTTAAGGAGCCTTTTGGTCCTAGATTTGGCACTCCGGTACCACTTGCCATGAGGTAGCAGAGAAAACAGTCTATGACTTGGGTGACTGGAGTCTCTGACAATATTTTGGGCTTTCCTCTGACACGCCTGGTATAGAGGTCCTGGATGGCAGGAAGCTTGGCCGCAGTGATGTACTGGGCCGTACACACTACCCTCTGTAGCACCTTATGGTCAGATGCTGAGCAGTTGCCATACCAGGTGGTGATGCAACCGGTCAGGATGCTCTCGATGGTGCAGCTGTAGAACTTTTTAAGGATCTGGTAACCCATGACAAATCGTTTTAGTCTCCTGAGGGGAAAAGGTTTTGTCGTGTCCTCTTCATGACTGTCTTGGTATGTTTGGATCATGATAGTTTGTTGGTGATGTGTCCTCTTCATGACTGTCTTGGTATGTTTGGACCATGTTAGTTTGTTGGTGTTGTGCCCTCTTCATGACTGTCTTGGTGTGTTTGGACCATGATAGTTTGTTGGTGATGTGTCCTCTTCATGACTGTCTTGGTATGTTTGGACCATGTTAGTTTGTTGGTGATGTGCCCTCTTCATGACTGCCTTGGTGTGTTTGGACCATGATAGTTTGTTGGTGATGTGCCCTCTTCACGACTGTCTTGGTGTGTTTGGACCATGATAGTTCGTTGGTGATGTGTCCTCTTCACGACTGTCTTGGTGTGTTTGGACCATGATAGTTTGTTGGTGATGTGTCCTCTTCATGACTGTCTTGGTATGTTTGGACCATGATAGTTTGTTGGTGATGTGTCCTCTTCACGACTGTCTTGGTGTGTTTGGACCATGAAAGATCCTTAGTGATGTGGACACCAAGGAACTTGAAGCTCTCGACCCGCTCCACTACATTCCCGTTGATGTTAATGGGGGCCTGTTCAGCCCACCTTTTCCTGTAGTCCATGATCAGCTCCTTTGACTTGCTCACATTGAGGGAGAGGTTGTTGTCCTAGCATTGTCTCTGACCTTCTCCATGTCAGATATAGAGTTTAAATGTATTCAATTTTGAGTTTGCAGCCCAATATTACACTTTATATACATCACAGAAGACTGAAATAGAACAAAACTGTTTGACATAGAAACACCAGATTTTAGGTGAGTTTCTTTAGATAATGTTTATTATGAATATGAATAACATTCCACCCATGAAGCCAAAAAGGCTTTTGGCCATTGACTACAGGAAAGGGTTACCCTCTGTGGTGAGGCGTCTAGGCTCCAGCTGTTAACTTGACAAATTGCCCTTTTCCAAGTAAAACTGAGGACATTCTCACCTATCAGCATGTAGGCCACAGTGAAATAAACCAACATCACACAAGACCTCCTGCTCCTTTTATTCATGCCTACTCTCTCTTCACCTGTTTCAACTCAGAGAAATGGGTCTGGGTTTTCTTGTGTGTGTGTGTGTGTGTGTGTGTGTGTGTGTGTGTGTGTGTGTGTGTGTGTGTGTGTGTGTGTGTGTGTGTGTGTGTGTGTGTGTGTGTGTGTGTGTGTGTGTGTGTGTGTGTGTGTGTGTGTGTGTGTGTGTGTGTGTGTGTGTGTGTGTGTGTGTGTGTGTGTGTGTGTGTGTGTGTGTGTGTGTGCGTGCTGCATTCAGCTTCCTATAAGCAGTTATTAGCTAACCTGCTTGTGTATGTGAATGGTTTTGAGCTTGTGTGTGTGTATTTTCATGTGTTTTTGAGTGTTGTGTCGCCCAGGCCTCGTTGCTGTCAATAAAGCTTACGTCACCTGACATGACATGGATTTGACTCTTGGGTTTGTAGCAGAGAGAGAGAAAAGACTGGGTGACTTCACTCCTTTATGGGTTTTTAATCTCTTTCTTTTTTAATTTGGTCTCAGTGGGCCTTCTTTGTTCAGCCCACTGGTTAAACAGAGAGGTGGTTTAGTGTTTCACTGCTCTGCTCCAGTGGCTCCTGCCTCTGGACAGTTTCTTTTTCTTTTTCATATAGGGGCTGGGTCAGGAGGGAGAGAAGATGGTGGGATTGGGATGTTTGTAGCGTGGCCAAAATAATGTGGCTAGTGGAGGAGACCAAAGGTTACCCTTGTTTCAGTATATTGGTCTGCATTACTAAACAGTCATCATTTTGGTCAGAGAATAATAGCATTGACCTCTCACTACATGTTGCTCTTGAGATACCCTACATATTCCACTGAGAAGGAAACAGGTTAGCTAATAACTGCTTATAGGAAGCTGAATGTCTTATTTAGGCTGTCAGAGAGTGGTTTGAAGATAGTGCCTGTTTATTTTTTTGGTTTGTTTAAAAAAGTATCTTTATTTAAGATGTTCACATTTTACAATCATAAATAATTCACATAAATACATATTAACTTCATATTAACTCATAATTACGTAACATGATTTAGAAATGTAATTATGCCCCCACCTCTTTGCCTGCTAGGAGGAGGGGTGGTGCAGGGAGATCTACATCCCATTTAACTAAGTGGCCAGAGATCAAACATATTAATATGGAAGTTTCTGGAGTTCATCTTGTTTCTTCTTTTTAGTTCCTTTTTGATTTGTTAAAATACAATGTAAAATAGTGTTCAAACCAAAAAGTTATGTTATAGCCATAATGCAGCTTGTCTTCCAAATGTTACTGTTTACCACCATAATTCTTAGGTAATGTCAATGATTCTTGTCCACCATAATAGGTTTCCCATCGCTAACCATCAAAAAGTAGTATGAGTTCCTTAGACAGAAGACTTGGTGAAGGGTTCCCCCTAGTGAGAGTAATGTACAATTGCACTTTTCATTCAATCCCATTATTCTTGCAGAATAGTAGGCGTCTTGTCACATTGGAGGCTGCTGAGGGGAGGACGGTTCATAATAATGGCTGGAATGGCGTGAATGGAATGGCATCAAACCATGTGTTTCATGTATTTGATACCATTCCACATATTCCGTTCCAGCCGTTACCACGAGCCCATCCTCCCCAATTAAGGTGCCGCCAACTTCCTGTACAACCTGAAGGTGATTGTCTGTTTTTCTGATGGGCTGTCTCTTCGGTCTCCCTCCTGTCCAGGACATCAATGTGTGCATCCTGGAGAATTACCCAGAATGCTCCAACCCCAGACTCTTCTACATCATCCCATATTTCTGTGGACAGCACCCCCAGTGCAGGTAATAAGACCAGTATTGCAGGGAATCAGGCTCCACATTTGTTACACATTATCCTGACTGGTATTAATATTTTTTCAAATGGTAATGTAGATTAAAGTATTATTTGTTATAATTCCCTCTAGGTTGGTTGATATTTTCCTCTGACTGTGCCTGTTGTTCTGTGTTTTTCAGGGAGCCGGGACAATGGGCACTGGAGAGGGCCAAACAGAACGTTCTAGAGAACTTCCTTATCGTGGGGATCCTAGAGGAGCTGGAAGATGTCCTGCTTCTTCTAGAGAGACTGTTACCTCACTACTTTACTGACGTACTCAACATCTACAAGAGCCCAGGTAGGCCTACACACCAGATTTTAACTGCCCTTTGTGCAGGCTAACCATCTACCACGTTGTTGTCCTTATAAACTGGGGATTTCACTCGCGCAGCACCTGTTTCCACGATGGTGTTGTAGCCTATACCCATATCAGATGAGCAACTTTCTCTGGGGACGGCTCCACATTCCGTAATAGCATTTTTGTCCCACCCAGTTTATCATTGGAATGTGCTACAAAACGAGGCAATGGTGTGCTTTAGGACCATACGGACGCCTCCGAGCGGTCAGGTAGACTGTTTGGAGTGTTTATCCTACTGAATCAAAATAAGAAAAAATTATTAGTTATGCCCCCACTTCTAAAACCAAAGTTGCACCCCTGCCCATATCGTACACCTTTCCTTTTATTTATCTGGTTAGGCCTAAATGAGTCATTTTAGCGTGAGCTAGGCTATATATATGGAAAGTAAACTTGGAAACGTGTCGTATTCTCACGTGGAGAGGGAGCATAAATTCTGCGAGTGGACAAATTAGAACGTTTTATCACCACACAAATAAGAGACCGTGTGCGTGGTTGGTAGCCTTATGTCTGCCTCGTGGCTCAAAGAATACAGCAAGCTCGTGGGTTTAAAAAAAGTATTATATTGATAAAAAATGTTTCCGACCCGCAATGTAATTGTTCTGAACCACTAGCCAACCTAAGCGTTGAAAGAATGTTTTCATTTCACCCGCTAGCTGATATTTTTGCGTCTCACCTGCTACTCGACTAATGATTAGCCCAATAGGGTAAATGCAGATAGGTAAACCCCATGCTTCAGCCTATTTATTTATAGCCACTATGCTGTATGGGCTACAGGTGATAATGTGTATTCTTAATAGCATACTTGATAATAGCATACTTAAAGTAATAGCATACTTTAAAATAATTGTAAAAATAATTCTACCAATATTATTTGGCTCATTTCTGGAGGTGGAAATGATATTTTTGAATAAGGTGGTTTTTTGACATTCATTTTGAAGTAGTGTGTCCTTTTAAAAAGTCACCAGAACTGAGCATCTCAGTCCTGCTACATAGAAATGATCCAGGGTGGGGTCCACAACCTTTTCCCACCAATGCTACACAGGAAACACTGGTACATACACAACCTGGCATATTTTTTATTTAACTAGGCAAGTCAGTTAAGAACAAATTCTTATTTTTAATAACGGCCTATGAACAGTGGGTTCAGGGGCAGAACATCAGATTTTGAACCTTGTCAGCTCAGGGATTTGAACTTGCAACCTTTCGGTTACTAGTCCAATGCTCTAACCACTAGGCTACCATGCCGCCCCATGTACAGTACCAGTCAAGAGTTTGGACACACACTACACATTCAAGGGTTTTTCTTTATTTTTACTATTTTCTACATTGTAGATAATAATAATAATAATAATAATAATAATAATAGTGAAGACATCAATACTATGGAATCATGTAGTAACCCAAAGTGTTAAACAAATCTAAATATATTTTATTTGAGATTCTTCAAATAGGCACTCTTTGCCTTGATGACAGCTTTGCACACTCTTGGCATTCTCTCAACCAGCTTCATGAGGTAGTAACCTGGAATGAATTTCAATTAACAGGTGTGCCTTGTTAAAAGTTCATTTGTGGTATTTCTTTCCTTCTTAATGCATTTGAAGTGTTTTGTGACAAGGTACGGGTGGTATACAGAAGATACCCTATTTGGTAAAATACCAAGTCCATATTATGGCAAGAACAGCTCAAATAAGCAAAGAGAAATGACAGTCCATCATTTCTTTAAGACATGAAGGTCAGTCAATTCAGAAAATGTCAAAACCATCAAGCGCTATGATGAAACTAGCTCTGATGAGGACCGCCACAGGAAAGAAGCACGGTGGCTAGGAAAAACTCCCTAGAATGGCCGGAACCTAGGAAGAAACCTAGAGTGTTAGTGTTATTTCATGGTTTTGATGTCTTTGATGTATTTCATTGTTTTGATGTCTACAATATAGAAAATAGTCAAACTAAAGAAAATCCTGGAGTGAGTAGGCGTGTCCAAACTTTTGACTGGTACTGTATATGCCTGTTACACTGCATTGAAATGATTAAAGGAATATTTCACTCCAAAAACAAACTTTGTCCAATGTTTATTTTCATACCTCAAAAGTGATCTACAGTAGGCCTAACTCTCCTTTTGATGGATGACAATATGTATTTTCTTCACATTTTAACCATACATGAATAACTTCCTGGTCTGTTTCTCTGTCTCCGCAGACTACAGGAAGATGGGGAACATGACTGGTACGGTGCGTAAACACACACCCACTCTGGAGGCCCTTCAGGTTCTGTACCACCGCATGCGCTACGAGTACGACTTCTACAACTTCATCCGAGACCAGTTCCACTTGATGAAGAAGAAGATTGGCCTCAAATCGGTCCCCCGACCATCTTCCCAGCAGGCCTCCTTCTTAAGAGACCTCTCCCTCCGAACCCCAGAGCCCCTGGATGAAGATGAGGAGCTGGAGACCGACCTGGAGGATGCCAACAGCTGGTTGGTCCAGCCCTGACCAATGCCGTGGTGACTGAGGACTTTACTTGCATCTGGTTGGCTGGAGGTGGCATGATAAAGGGGCGGGGGATGTGCCCTGTCTGTCAGCATTCCCAGGAGGACGATTGGTTGGGGGTGTGTGGATCCTGATGCCTGTGTTTTTACGGGCTACATATTCCGTTCATCTTGGACTCTCTACTCACCGCTGAGAACCTTAGGAGTGGGCTCTGATTCTCTGCTACCACTGAGGACCTTGGGAGTGGGCTCGGACTCTCTGCTACCACTGAGGACCTTGGGAGTGGGCTCGGACTCTCTGCTACCACTGAGGACCTTGGGAGTGGGCTCGGACTCTCTGCTACCACTGAGGACCTTGGGAGTGGGCTCGGACTCTCTGCTCACCGCTGAGGACCTTGGGAGCGGGCTCGGACTCTCTGCTACCGCTGAGGACCTTAGGAGCGGGCTCAGACTCTCTGCTACCACTGAGACTCTCTGCTACCACTGAGGACCTTAGGAGTGGGCTCGGACTCTCTGCTACCACTGAGGACCTTGGGAGTGGACTCGGACTCTCTGCTACCACTGAGGACCTTGGGAGTGGACTCGGACTCTCTGCTACCACTGAGGACCTTGGGAGTGGACTCGGACTCTCTGCTCACCGCTGAGGACCTTCGTTGTGGGCGGATGGAAGGATGGACGAACTGACATATTTAAAGATTGACTAGAATAATGGATGGGGGGGTTGCTTTAAAAAGCTCACTTTGCTTGTTTTAAGGTTTTATTTTTGTTTTGTTGGTTTGAGGCCGTCCTGTTTGGGGTATCTCCAGGTGAGATAAGACAAAAGGGATTTGGACCTATGAACATTTTAAATGTTGAGGGGAGGGCTACATCTTAGGATCAGGAAAAATTCAGACACCAACATAGGTGCAGGGATGATGGGGGTGAAGGAGCGTGTTGAGGAGTGAGAGAGCAGGGAAGAGACAGGGATGATGGGGGTGAAGGAGCGTGTTGAGGTGTGAGAGAGCAGGGAAGAGACAGGGATGATGGGGGGGAAGGAGCGTGTTGAGGTGTGAGAGAGCAGGGAAGAGACAGGGATGATGGGGGTGAAGGAGCGTGTTGAGGTGTGAGAGAGCAGGGAAGAGACAGGGATGATGGGGGTGAAGGAGCGTGTTGAGGTGAGAGAGCAGGGAAGAGACAGGGATGATGGGGGTGAAGGAGCGTGTTGAGGAGTGAGAGAGCAGGGAAGAGACAGGGATGATGGGGGTGAAGGAGCGTGTTGAGGTGTGAGAGAGCAGGGAAGAGACAGGGATGATGGGGGTGAAGGAGCGTGTTGAGGAGTGAGAGAGCAGGGAAGAGACAGGGATGATGGGGGTGAAGGAGCGTGTTGAGGAGTGAGAGAGCAGGGAAGAGACGGGGATGATGAAATTGGAGGGGTTGTGTGTAACAGGTCTACTTTTAGTGCTTGACCACTCCGTCTCTCCCAGCCTCCTTTTCTCCCTTTCTTTTCCCCTTGTTTTCTCTCTCTCCCTCACACTCTGCCTGTTTTAAGGGCCCTTGTTTTCTCTCTCTCCCTCACACTGCCTGTTTTAAGGGCCCTTGTTTTCTCTCTCTCCCTCACACTCTGCCTGTTTTAAGGGCCCTTGTTTTCTCTCTCTCCCTCACTCTGCCTGTTTTAAGGGCCCTTGTTTTCTCTCTCCCTCACACTCTGCCTGTTTTAAGGGCCCTTGTTTTCTCTCTCCCTCACACTCTGCCTGTTTTAAGGGCCCTTGTTTTCTCTCTCTCCCTCACACTCTGCCTGTTTTAAGGGCCCTTGTTTTCTCTCTCTCCCTCACACTCTGCCTGTTTTAAGGGCCCTTGTTTTCTCTCTCTCCCTCACACTCTGCCTGTTTTAAGGGCCCTTGTTTTCAAAGTGTTATTCAAAGTGCCAAACCGTCAAATGGTATGTCATAGTCATAAACTTCTCTAAGTGCCAAACCTAACCAAGTGGGGTCAGACACCTTCTGTTCCTAGAAACCCTGTTTGGGAGGATCCTCTGCTCACAGTGGGAGGGGGCGGGGTGACTTGGTTTAGTCCAAATGTGATAGTGTCTATGCATAACAGAATCAGTTTACTTTGTTTAATAGATGTTGATATGATGAGAGGGTCAAATGGCAGGAAGAGCACCCAACTATGAATTCAAAGAATTCCAACTGTGTGTCTACGATTGGATTTGACAACAACATTTGTCAAACTGATAATGTATGAAGAAAGGTTGAATATTTTGGTACATAACTTGGGAAATATTAAGAAATGTATGATGTTGGTTGGTGAAAATGTGTTTTTCCTCAAATGTTGACATCTCCATTGGACCGACCATTGATGTTTGACATCCTTCAACAACAACAACAAAGATAAATCTGAAGGATGAAACATTTTAATCCAACGCTTTACCTGAACTCACCAAATGAAATGACAATGTGTTCACAGTCTGCACTTAGTCTTATTTGAGATTGTTCAACCTCGGCTGGTTGGTTACTGTAATGTCTAAATCCACAACTTTGTTTCTAAACTCTCCCCTGACTCTCAGTGCTACAGTATTTCATAGAGCAGCCATGGTGTTGTACTTTGGCCATTTACTGATAACTCAACACCCAGAGAAGAAAATGGCCACAACCACCTACCTGGCAGTCATACCTATAGTTGCGGTCAAATATATTGGCACCCTCACTATTTCTTCTAAAATAAGTAGATTTGGAAAAAAATATTCATGTGTATCTGTTTGATTTACAACTGCACAGGACCAAGAAGAAAGTAAAAAATCCAAACTGAAATGAAGACTTTTCACTTCAAAGTCAAAAATGGCCTTGACTAAGTGATTCACAATTCAAAATGAATTTGTTTCTAATTCTGGTTTACTGTGCAATTTATCTCACCTGTGGAAAGTTCCAGGTGCCTACAGGGTAAAAAGAGCAATTCAACCAGTTTTAAATGCTCCATTGCACTCAATTAAAAAAGGGCAAGGGTGCCAATATGTTTGACCTCATCTGTAAGCCATAGTCATTGTACTGTCATTGCCTTCAGCGTAGATTTTCTTTTTGACATTTTCATTTATTATTATGTCTCCATTTTCATTCCAGAAAGGATTCTCAGGAAAAAAAAGGTTTCTCACAACGTTGAAATAAGTTGTACAATCAAGCTATTCATAGTATCTAAAGATGAGTAAAATATCATCTTATATCCCCAATCAAATTATATGAACATTTTAAAGAAATGGTTGAACTGTTTTTACAATAAATGGAATCCATTCATTTCAATCTCCCCTGACAGTTTCCTAAATAAAAACCTAACAATTGCAGTTGCTGTCTGTGCTTCCTCACAATGATTTTTTATACAATAAAGCAGTGCATGCCTATTGTTTTCCAATCCAAGAGGATACATTAATTGTACCCACCTAGCTCTGAATCCATGAAAGAAATGCAGTCTGTTATGTGCTAACAACCTGATAAACAAGTACTAGGTTATTCATGTAAGTGCTGTTCCAGTTCCACCTGATGAACAAGAACATTGGCCTCAAGTGTCTCCCTACCCCCTGAACACCAGGCCTCCTAAGAGAGAAATCCCCAGTTCACAACACCCTAGAGACCCAGGAAGAGGACAACCAAGACCCCAACAGCTGGTTTGTTACCACAGAAATAGATCATTCAACCATTGAGCAATGATCAAATCTGGCTGGAAGGGAAGGTTTATGTCAGAACACTATCAGTTTCCATTGAGACTGACTGATGATAACAGCCATTATCGCCGTTGTGGAGTTGGAAGCTTACTCCTCCACCAGACGTAATTTGGGGAAAAGTCTGTCCTCCACCCGCTCTTCTCTGTCCTCTCTCCTACGTGACCCGGAAACCGATAAGTGGTGAAGGGATGTCAATTCGTTTAATAGGCGAAGGGAAGCATGTCCTCCCCTCCTCGATAGCCACCTTTCATTGAGGATAATCATGTGTATCCTACCAGAGTCCTTCGCGGAAGAGTTTTCAAACCCCCTTTGAGTCAGCTTTTGTTTTGTCGGAGGAGGAAAGCATGCTCAAATTTAAAATTAATATGCTACTTATTTTATCTATAAATTGTGTTACGAACTGGCTCGTAGCCTGTAGCAAAGAGGGAGACAATGCGGAGACAAGGAAATAAAAAACGTACAGTACCGGTCAAAAGTGTGGACACCTACTCATTCAAGGGTTTTTCATTAGTTTTACTATTTTCTACAATGTAGAATAATAGTGAAGACATCAAAACTATGAAATAACACATATGGAATCATGTAACCGAAAAATCTATATTTTTTATATTCTTAATTTAAAAGGCACTCGCACATCTGAGCAATATTTTTTGTAGGTGCATGGTAACAGTTGAACAAGATGAAGGAAAAAGGAAACCGCACACTGCTCTTGACAGTATCACTGATCTCACGGCCTTCGTCAGAGCTTTTGTGAGTAAAAAAAAAAATAGCACCCTTATGTATGGGCTAGTAACCGGAAGGTTGCAAGTTCAAATCCCCGAGCTGACAAGGTACAAATCTGTCGTTCTGCCCCTGAACAGGCAGTTAACCCACTGTTCCTAGGCCGTCATTGAAAATAAGAATTTGTTCTTAACTGACTTTCCTAGTTAAATGAAGGTAAAAGAAAAAAAAAAATGTAGACCTAGCACCACCCACATCCGTTCCAGGCATCGAAAGGGTTGGAGGCGAAGGAAAAATAATAATAATAAGTGCTACCAAATATAACAATATGCATTTCGTAAATATACTAATAAAGTGTGTACATAAAACGTATTAAACACGTCTGTAAAACCACAATGATGACATAACTTGCTCGGTAGGTCTTTCGTTAATCATTGGGTACATCGTACGAAAAACATCAGAGTAATCTTATATAGGGGCATAATTCATGTTCAAATTCACAACATAACATACATAGGCATTTCATTATTAAGTCCTTTAGGAAATAATGTCTGGAGGGTGAACATCCAAAAATATTCTATTTTACTCAGAGTATTATAAATATCACCTCCCCTGTCTAATATCTTAACTTGCTCTATGCCACAAAATCTAAAAAGGTAGAAATGTCATGCTTTAGTTCATTAAAATGTACTACGACTGGATAATCCCTGTCGTAACTCTCCACTGAGAGCGAATTCCCTACAGACAGCGACTCCATCTACCATGGCACACAGTCAGGGGTGGTTTTAGCCCGGAAGCAACACAAGGCTTCGCGAAAGAAAAGAAACGATGTAGGAGAGGCAAGCGGTCGAAGAGGGGACCTGGAACACAGGCCGTGGACACGGTGCTACAGCAGGACGTGGTAATTAACCTCTCCAAAAAAGACCATAGTGACGCGCAAATCACAGTCTTATCTAAAGGCCTCTCTTTTGTACCTACATGTACAGATAAACCATTCAATACGAAAGTAGATCTGTTTAAATTCTTTCGTAAGATTACATTTAAGTATGTGTTTTCACAAAACACTGTTTCGGGCCGAGAAACACATCAAAGAACTGGTACCCATTTTAAGCCCAAAAGCAAATGCTGCCCCATGGTTAACAACTCCTCGATTAATACCTATTATAGGTTAGTCGAACAAGAAGCCATGTCAGTATATACGAGACAAACAAACCACATTCAGAAGAATCTCACTAGAACAGAAGAAACAGGCACTTAATGAATTAATGAAAGATTCATCTCTGGTTATTAAACCTGCGGATAAGGGGGGTGCTGTGGTTGTTTTAGACTATGATAAATATAATGAAGAAATTCAGAGACAACTGAGTAATGAACGTTTCTATAGAAAACGGAGTGTTGATCCCACACAGGTATTCCAAAGGTAAATATGCTCTAATCTGGAGCCCTATTAAACCACCTCATCTCAAAACCTGAATATGAATATCTTTGCTGCAAATCTGCCAAACGTCCATGCGTACATTTTACCGAAATTACACAAACCTAAAACACAAGGCAATTATCCAGGCAGACCAGTGGTTGCAGGAATAGGCTCAATGCTAGAGCCGTTCTCGAACTTTGTAGACTATTTTATTAAAACTCATGTGCACTGCCATCATATGTAAAAGACTATAGACTTCATAAACAGGATCTCACCAATAACGGGTTTAACAGAAGACTGTATTTTGGTCACATTAGTTTTCGAGAGTCTATTTCGAGAGGGGGGCAGCCCAAGATCACTATTTGGGAGACAGATACTAATGAATATTCACCATCACACCTTATTCTAGAGCTGGCTGAATATGTTTTGACGTAGAACTATTTCAGGTTTGATGATGAATATTACCTCCAAACGAACGGAACATCGATGGGCTCCACATTTGCTCTGAGTTATGCTAACCTATATGTGGGTCTTTCGAAGAACGTTTTGTTAATAATGAAAACGAAAATCCATTTTTGAATAAGAGCTGTCAGATTTTATGGCACTACTCAATGACATTGACTCCAATCTCAAATTCACTATTGAATGTGACGCTCAGCGTGTTCATTACCTCTCTATGTGGATTGAGAAATCAAATGGAACCCTGTTTACACCTCTGTATAGAAAAGAAACGGACATAAATACTCTATTACAGGGGAACAGCTTCCATCCTGAGCCATTAAAAAGAGGACTTCCAAGAAGACTGCCACTCCACAGAGGATTATCTAGAAAAAGCAGCGGGGATGCGCATTAGGTTTCTAAGAAGAGGCTATTCGCCACAATGTGTGGATGAAGCTCTTAATTTGGCATTGGGAAAAACACGAGATGAACTGCTACAAAAAAGACCCGCTAAAGCTAAAGAACACTCCGTAAAGTTCACAACCACATATACGTTGAACTCGCGAAAAGTGGGAGATGCCGTCAAGAAACACTGGCATATTTTATCATCGGACCCAGCTTTGCCGGCAGAATTTAAACATCCACCACTTATTGTGTATAGGAGACGTCGCAATTTACTCGATACATTGGTTCATGCCAACAGCCAGCCACAAAAGAAAATCAGCCAGACCCTTTTATGCCCTCTACCAAATGGTAGCTATAAATGCAGAGGATGCGCACAGTGCAACAACATGATGAAGTGTGAATATTTCTGCCACCCACATACAGGAAAACGGTTCCAAATAAATTATATTATTACGTGTTCCACCACCCATGTTATTAACATTATTACATGTCCATGAGGGCTGTGCTGTGTAGGTAAAACCTCTCGCTCTCTCAAACAGAAAATCAGGGAACATAAACGTTCAATCAGGAGCAACGACAGGGATTATCCAGTCGCAGTACATTTTAATTACGTAAAGCATGGCATTTCTACCTTTAGATTTTGTGGCATAGAGAAAGTTAAGATATTAGACAGAGGAGGTGATATTAATAATACTCGGAGTAAAATATAATATTTTTGGATTTTCACCCTCCAGACATTATTTCCTAAAGGACTTAATAATGAAATGCCTATGTATGTTATGTTGTGAATTTGAACATGAATACAGTTGTCAAGCTATTCAAGGGTTTGGCCCACAGAGAAATTGCATTCTCGTCGATGTACTTGACTGTAGCTCCCAAACTGACCAGCAGGTGGTGGTATCTCCATGTCACAGCTTGACTGACAGGTCACCCAAGTCTTCAACTCTCGCTAGGGCACCTCAGGGAAACTGTTTTTTATATATAAAATACATTTGCTCCGAAAACTTGGGGTGCCAAAACACAATCAGCCGCGGGCCGCAAAATTCATGCTTGAAAAATTGCTCTTTGCATTTTAATTGAAAACAATCACAATAAGGTACTTAATTATTACCCAGAATGGTTTGATATTGAGATAAAGGTCCAATGTAGACATTTTTAACGTGGCATAAATCTTGGCAAAATGTGTAGAATTGAAGGAGATTAGCTTTAAAACATAGCAAAGTTTCTCTCCACCCCGTGGAAAAATGGGTAGAAATGCAAGAAATGTTTCTCTTTGCCCCAAAATGAGTAGAATATGAATTTAAAAATGGCTAAACTTCTCTCGTCCCCATGGCAAAATGTGTAGAACTACAGAACTTTACAGCTGCAACATTTTCTCTACTCCTCTTGCAAAATGTGTAGTTACAGGAAATGAACCATAAAACTGTCAGACATGGGACCAAACTATTCCTGCTACTGGGTTAGCAGAACAACTATTTTAGGTACACCTGTGTGCGTGCGTTTGTGTCCGTGTGTCCATGGGTGTGTGACGTGTGTGTATCAGTAGGCTGTAGATCAAACTGCTAGCCTGACTTCAGTATGTCTGTTGCTGCTATTTCTGCTACATACTCCTACTCGAACATTTCTCTCTCTCCCCTCGGGGCCCATGCATCAGCTCATCACACTTCCTCAGAAAAGTAACACTTTATTTCAACGGTCTATAATAAATTATAAATTGTGTTAATGGTGGTAGACCATGGTAAACATTCCAGTAGCATGATCCTTAAAGGGATAGTTCACCTAAATTACAAAATGACACATTGGTTTCCTTACGCTGTAAGCAGTCTATAGACAGCAATTCATGATTTGGTTGAGTTTCCCTGGCACTGGTTTCAAATGCAAAGGTTTTAGAAATTGAGGCACAAATCCCATTCAAGAGATATTACCGATATTAGCATTTTTTTGCACATCATATTCAACTCATCTATAAGTGACTTTGTTGAGCTTCGCAATTCATTTTAGATACTTTTGGATGATTATTTCATCTCTTGGCTGTCCCAGGCCAAATGCTGATGTTAAACGTGGAAAATGTTGTTTTGATGACCGCAGCAACAGTGCTGGGGAAAGGAGCTTTCTGTTTTTATCATGTACAGTAGTACAGACTTTATAAAGGCTTAATGTATACATTAATTATGAGAAAGGCAAGAATGGATCTCCTTTTACATTTCCTATAAATGAAAAATAAGAATACTAACATGTAACACTTCTGTACAAAAAACAAACACATTAACAATCAATTCAATGATTCAGAAAACATTACCTGAAAGTTGCATTAGTTGCTTTCATTACGTTGTGCTTTGTATATTTTGTAGCCTATATTTAAATCCTGGGGTTCATCCTCACATAGTTAGTCAAAAACATAATGGTACCCCTTTCCTGCAGTCAAATGACCTAGTGGCCTCATGGGTGGAATGTTCCTTAATAAACATTATCTAAAGAAACCCACTGAAAATCTGGTGTTTCTATGTCAAACAGTTTTGTTGTATTTCAGTCTTCTGCAATGTATATAAAGTGTAATATTGGGATTCAAAATCCCAATGGAATACATTTCAACTCTGTACCTGACATGGTACAGGTGTCTTTTTATTAAGTCCACAACCACGTGTGTGAGGTGTATACTTTAGTTTGAAAGTATATTTGTTTAAGACTACCAAAAAACACTCTGTGCAACATTGATTTAGCCCACTGCAGTAAAAGGTTAAAAGAGTAAGAATGTTTTTTAAAAAGCATTAACAAAATCCATTGTTTGTTATATAAATTACAGCAATGTCTTTCTTCATTTCATCCAGCACCTCCCAACACAGAGAAGTCTATTCGATACATTTCTCGACGGGAGACTAGAATGTAGCTTGCTTAATTTACAGTCACGGTCACATGCGCCCACACGATTCAACACGCAGAAAGAAGCATATGCACCAATACACACGAGTGCACACACACACACACACACACACACACACACACACACACACACACACACACAGGGCCTCGTTTATACCTGGTGCTAACATGCGTCCTTTGTCCTGATCTTATCCACATTCTGATTGTGCCCACATTGAAGCCATTGCATCTACACATGGTAGTAAAATGTGTAGCCTATCTTTCCTGTGTCCCACATGTGACAAGATTATTTGACATGCTTTCAAAATAATAAGAATGTGTTTATTTTAAGATAATTATTGATGCCATAAGTCAAAGATTTTAGAGACCGGTATAATGATGATTTAAATGGTTTGACCATGATTACACTTAAATGTAAGAAAACATCACCCAAATCTATAGGGTAAAACATATAGGCATAGTATCACAGTGAGATCCTGAATGAGCTCAGATTCAATATAAAGTAAGCACGTCTAGGAAACACGTGCACTATGCACTTTTCCGTGTGCGTTTGGTTTTACTATCCTTGCGGGGACCAGAAGTCCTCACAAGGATAGTAAAACAAATGTGTGTGTGTCTGTTTGTAAGGACTTCAGATAAAAATGACATAACAACAGCATCGGCTGTAACACATAAGCAAAAACAGCTACACTACATGATTATCGGGTTGAATAGAGGAAACCAAGGCCTAGATTCAATCAGGTCAGCATTAACCGGCGATAGCAGTCACTCACATTGCGGACGTTTTGGAAGTGTCAGAGATCCACACCCACCCCACTCAAGTTATAAGTTCCGAACAAGAAAGTGTAGGCTATATATGTTCAAATGGAAGAATCGTTAAAGTAAATAATGAGGATGTGTATCAACCTAATCTAGGTGTAGGCTAGATTACATCTCACATTCCACTGTTCCAACTTGTAAACAAGGATGCATGGGATTTATGTTAATGTGACTCTGTGCAGCCAGTGGCAATATCCGCTTTAGTACCAGAGTACCATAATACCAGAGATATTGGAGAAAGGAGGAGAAAGCAATCCCATTGGTCAATGAATGGAGGAACGTATAACGCCCTACCCAGCATACTGTTGACCAATCGCGTTAATGTTGTTGCTTCAAGCAGTTGCTAAGCTAATCGTCACAAAATTCCTTCCCAGTCAGGGTATGGAGCCGAGAAACGTGCCTATTTTCCTCGCAGGTACGTAATGTCACGATACCAAAGCTATACAATATTACAGAAGTTAATTATCACACATATCGGAAAAAAGATTTGAGTGTTGTACTTCTTGCTAATGTTTTTGAGCAAGTGCCCAAATGACTCCGATTCACTCCTTGAAGGAGAGCTCTCGTTGCTTCCCATCTTCTCAAAAGTATCTCCGATAATGCCTGGAGCAACTTGTGGATTTGACACTACTAACACAGTTCCACCTCTGATACCGCCGTTGGCTAAAGCGGATCGAATTGAATCAAGCCCTACAGCACAGTCTCAGTCAGTGAAATATCACATTTCACATGCACAAACACACATGCACACTCTCTCTTGATCTCTTGCGCACACACACAGCGCACACACACAGCGCACACACAGCACTTAAGATTGTCTCGCTATGTGTAAATTCATTGGTTGATGTGATTGGAAGGCACACATTACGTCAATGCCGATCATGAAGCTCATTTTCATGTGGCTCTCATCAGGAGACTAAGATGTGATGAATGTACTTCACTTCCCTCTGTCTCTATGTAAACAGCTGCAGCCAAGGCACTCGGAAGTTGGCTGGCTCAACCAGAGGATACCAGCTCTGAAATGGGTCACTTTGCAGAACAAAATGTCAAAAAATACTTTATTATAAAAAGTCCTACTTGTTCTAATTTAGATGTTGTTGGTTTTTGTTGGTTTCTTGGCACCGTTTACAGTAGTCAGAGTCTCTCCCTCTCCCTCTCTCTGTTTTCGTGGACCACTCCTTCTCTCTGGTTGGTGGAGAGGTGTGTCCCTCAAGTCTTGACGTCCAGCTAGTTGCTCTGGTTCAAGTTCATCTCCATCCCTTCCTCAGGGTCTTTCTTGTCCTCCTCGGGGTTCTTCTTCCTGCCTAGGGCCTCAGCTTCCTCCATGGTGCTGGTCAGGGGCTCACCCAGGGTCTCTGGTAACCACAGGGTCAGAACACCTATTATAAATGCCAGGATCCCCACAATCAGCTATGGGAGAGGAAAGACAGGAGAAAAGGAAATTGAGTTAGTTGAAGAAGAAAAAGGTGTAAGGGCATGTTATCATAATATATGCTCTATCTGTATCTGTTGTTTACCTGTGGTAGGAATTGCCAAATGTCAGCCAGGTAGACACAGAAAGGAGCCACCACACTACCCACACGACACATCATACTGCCACTGCCCACCGCCAGGGACCTGAGGGGAGAACACACTTTAATACAATTGATAGCATCTGTCAGGATACATTAAGTATGTTGGATAGAATAATCTCACAGTGTGTCCTGTCTGTACCTGATGATGGTTGGATAGAGCTCACAGTGTGTCCTGTCTGTACCTGATGATGGTTGGGCAGAGCTCACAGTGTGTCCTGTCTGTACCTGATGATGGTTGGGCAGAGCTCACAGTGTGTCCTGTCTGTACCTGATGATGGTTGGATAGAGCTCACAGTGTGTCCTGTCTGTACCTGATGATGGTTGGGCAGAGCTCACAGTGTGTCCTGTCTGTACCTGATGATGGTTGGGCAGAGCTCACAGTGTGTCCTGTCTGTACCTGATGATGGTTGGATAGAGCTCACAGTGTGTCCTGTCTGTACCTGATGATGGTTGGGTAGAGCTCACAGTGTGTCCTGACTGTACCTAATGATGGTTGGGCAGAGCTCACAGTGTGTCCTGTCTGTACCTGATGATGGTTGGGCAGAGCTCACAGTGTGTCCTGTCTGTACCTGATGATGGTTGGGCAGAGCTCACAGTGTGTCCTGTCTGTACCTGATGATGGTTGGGTAGAGCTCACAGTGTGTCCTGTCTGTACCTGATGATGGTTGGGCAGAGCTCACAGTGTGTCCTGTCTGTACCTGATGATGGTTGGGTAGAGCTCACAGTGTGTCCTGTCTGTACCTGATGATGGTTGGATAGAGCTCACAGTGTGTCCTGTCTGTACCTGATTGTTGGGTGGAGCTCACAGTGTGTCCTGTCTGTACCTTATGATTGTTGGGTGGAGCTCACAGTGTTTACTGTACTTGATGATGGTTGGGTAGAGCTCACAGTGTTTACTGTACCTGATGATGGTTGGGTAGAGCTCACAGTGTTTACTGTACCTGATGATGGTTGGGTAGAGCTCACAGTGTTTACTGTACCTGATGATGGTTGGGTGGAGCTCACAGTGTTTACTGTACCTGATGATGGTTGGGTAGAGCTCACAGTGTTTACTGTACCTGATGATGGTTGGGTGGAGCTCACAGTGTTTACTGTACCTGATGATGGTTGGGTAGAGCTCACAGTGTTTACTGTACCTGATGATGGTTGGGTAGAGCTCACAGTGTTTACTGTACCTGATGATGGTTGGGTAGAGCTCACAGTGTTTACTGTACCTGATGATGGTTGGGTAGAGCTCACAGTGTTTACTGTACCTGATGATGGTTGGGTGGAGCTCACAGTGTTTACTGTACCTGATGATTGTTGGGTGGAGCTCACAGTGTTTACTGTACCTGATGATTGTTGGGTAGAGCTCACAGTGTTTACTGTACCTGATGATGGTTGGGTAGAGCTCACAGTGTTTACTGTACCTGATGATTGTTGGGTAGAGCTCACAGTGTTTACTGTACCTGATGATGGTTGGGTAGAGCTCACAGTGTTTACTGTACCTGATGATGGTTGGGTGGAGCTCACAGTGTTTACTGTACCTGATGATGGTTGGGTAGAGCTCACAGTGTTTACTGTACCTGATGATGGTTGGGTAGAGCTCACAGTGTTTACTGTACCTGATGATGGTTGGGTAGAGCTCACAGTGTTTACTGTACCTGATGATGGTTGGGTAGAGCTCAGTGTTTACTGTACCTGATGATGGTTGGGTAGAGCTCACAGTGTTTACTGTACCTGATGATGGTTGGGTAGAGCTCACAGTGTTTACTGTACCTGATGATGGTTGGGTAGAGCTCACAGTGTTTACTGTACCTGATGATGGTTGGGTGGAGCTCACAGTGTTTACTGTACCTGATGATGGTT
>NC_056446.1:25277260-25337260 GCF_018296145.1 Oncorhynchus tshawytscha
TCTCGGGCTCTGCTGGCTGGGCTACCCCCGCTGCCACCTCCTTCTCCAGCAGAGCCTCCTCGGGTTCCAGGAGGTCCTCGGCCTTCAGGCGGCCAGGCTCCAGCCCATTGAAGCGGGCAATGGAGTCCAACAAGACCTGGGTCTCCTGGAGCCTCCCCTTAGCCATCAGGTAGAAGGGCGTCTCTGGGAACTTCCAGCAGAAGAAGAGGAAGGGGGAGGTGCAGGTGGAGAGGAGGATCTGATAGCTCCGCCAGGTCCGCACCAGGTAGCCCATGACTGCTACCATCATGACGCCCACGGCGAAGGCGGCGTGCACGTGCATGGAGGTCCACGTGCGCACCTTGTTGCCGGTGAACTCGGTCACGTACACAAACACCACCACAAGGTAGCCACTAGACACCTGCCGAGAGGGGGGCATTAGAACACAACACAGGACCAGAGCCTCAAATCACATATAGGCTACACACACAGAGACAGAGAAAGACACACACACAGAGACAGAGAGAGACACACACACAGAGACAGAGAAAGACACACACACAGAGACAGAGAGAGACACACACACAGAGACAGAGAGAGACACACACACAGAGACAGAGAGAGACACACACACAGAGACAGAGAGAGACACACACAGAGACAGAGAGAGACACACACACACTCTTGATGCATAAATCTAATGCCTGACGCAAGTCTCTGATGTGTGTTATCCTCTGATGTGTGTTTAGTAAATAGATCATGAGCAGACTGTGGTTAGACCTTATCCTCAGGGAATGACCCAGATATTAGCCCACAGACATACAAGCATTAGCATAAACATGCACACACACGGTAACATATATACACAGGAAATAGTCTTGTTGGTTGTGCTTGTGGTTTCTAAAACGGCCTTTCAAATCTGTAACTCTTACAGGGTTTACAGACCACAATACAAACAACAGAATATGCCCAATGGTCAGAGAGAATGTACGGTTGAACAGACACCTGGCTGTAAGACTGAGAATGTGTGTATATGTGTTCTGTTATGAGCAGCACAGGGAGGGTTTGTGTTTGGGCACAACATTGGACCTACTATGTAAGCAACATTTTATAGCCTTGTGGCCTGCAAATATTAACGACCCTCTCCCTTTCCCTCCAGTACAACCTGCCATTCCTTTTAGACACACAATCTAATACTGACAAATACAAATACTGTATGAATACTAACTAATGTATTGAATAGAACTGCATTCCTGAACTTGACTTCTGCATAAATCAAGAACTCACAGTATGTCTATGGGAGATTAGTTTGAAATGTCAAGTAAAGTTTCTCCATAAGAGAATATTTTATTGAGTGTCTTCTTACTGCTTGCCTTACACTATACACACTCACCATGGCGAGCAGGAAGCGTATGAACATAAATAGGTAGTAGTTCCCCGTAAATGCCACGCTTACACCAAACACAAACTGGCACAGGCTGGTGATCATCAGGATCCTCCGTCTGCCAACCCTGAGAGACAGAGAGAGAGAGGGGGGGGGGAGAGAGAGAGGGGAGAGGAGAGAGAGAGACAGAGGAGAGAGAGAGAGAGGGGGAGAGCGAATGTGAAAAGTTAGGATTACTTGTTAGGGTGTACAGTTAAATAGTTGCACCAAGTCCTGTGTTGTGGCTGACTGTCATCCTGACTGAGCCATAAGTTCTAGAGCAGGGTTGTCAAACTAATGTTGCCATGGGGGCCACATTCTGTCAGAAAACCGTCCTTTATCCATCGTTTTAGGACTTTTCAATGCTCCCGGACTGTCATATCAGTTATTATTAGCGAGCTGGACACACTCAACACTGTGTGAATGTAGCTCAATTATCATTTCTACACAGTTTGGATTTAGTCATTTTGAGTACACTTTTACTCAAACCGCCCGCTTGGCCGTCTGTTTGACAGCCCTGTTGTAGAGGAAGAGACATACTTCATGTATTTACAAAAAAGGCCTTCTGATATCTACTGTATCTGACAACATGGGAAGAGTTGAGAGAAAACTATTCAACGTCACACAAGCTCATATGATGTGAGCGCAAAATAATAAGTATTGTATTGCTGACTGGGAATTGCACATCGCCACACAGTAGTTGTGATTGAGTCGGTTTGTTTGTTGTGATAGTACGTGACTTCATGTGACTCAAGGCATTGATCTAGAACAGAACAAATATTGGTTAAAATTTTGTTAGACAGACAACAAGTTGGGAGCAGCACAGGGTCAGCCACAGGGTCAGCCACAGGGTCAGCCACAGGGTCAGCCACAGGGTCAGCCACAGGGTCAGCCACAGGGTCAGCCACAGGGTCAGCCACAGAGCAGCAGTTTGGGTTGAAATTGTACATCGCTATACAACAGTAGTGGCTGAGTTCATAGGTGTGTAGGTTGTGTGTTTGTTTGTGTGTTTACGTGCCTGCATGTGACTCAAGGCCGCCAGACTAGATGGAACAAAATCAATGAACAAGTTGGCTAATGACACATTCATACTGCCCCAGTGTATGAGCATGGAAGTAGTCTAGTAGTCTAACTACGAAACAATCTAACTCATCATCTTCCCCTTCACTGAATAGGATGTGATCTCTTAATACCCTGCTGTCCTATACCCCACCATATTGACTGGTAGTGAACACACGATGGAACTTTGAACTGGTAATATATAGGTTCCAGTCCACAACACCACAGTTTCACAACACCACAGTTTCACAACACCACAGGCCACTCTTCTGCATGGGTCATCACTATCAGTCACAAATAAGAGGCTAAAATGCCTTTTTAGAATCTCAAAAACTATCCAACAGCCCATAACGATATAGCCCAGGTAGGCACACCCTCACCCCTCAGTGCCAGCTCAAGGCTTGGGTTTGTGGGCATGAGGGTTCAACTGAGTGCCCCATTCTCTAAATAGTGGACACCTAGACCATGACTCAGGCTAGTGTCAGGTTCACTCACGGAAAAGGCTCTCTGAACCCACACACACACTGTTACCCAAACACACACTTTCATACTGTTTTTCTGTTCTGGCCTGAGAAAGAGGTGACATGAAGACTGATGTGTTTGAGAGATGAGGAGGGTGGTTCTAAGGACCCGCTGAGAATAAACCCTCACCCTAACACCAGGCCCATATACCCTCACCCCTAACACCAGGCCCATAAACCCTCACACCAGGCCCATAAACCCTCACATCAGGCCCATAAACCCTCACCCCTCACACCAGGCCCATAAACCCTCACATCAGGCCCATAAACCCTTCACCCCTAACACCAGGCCCATAACCCCTCACATCAGGTCCATAAACCCTCACCCCTAACACCAGGCCCAGAAACCCTCACATCAGGCCCATAAACCCTCACCCCTAACACCAGGCCCATAAACCCTCACACCAGGCCCATAAACCCTCACATCAGGCCCTAAACCCTCACACCAGGCCCATAAACCCTCACCCCTAACACCAGGCCCATAAACCCTCACACCAGGCCCATAAACCCTCACCCCTCACACCAGGCCCATAAACCCTCACATCAGGCCCATAAACCCTCACCCCTCACATCAGGCCCATAAACCCTCACCCCTAACACCAGGCCCATAAACCCTCACATCAGGCCCATAAACCCTCACCCCTAACACCAGGCCCATAAACTCTCACCCCTAACACCAGGCTCATAAACCCTCACCCCTAACACCAGGCCCATAAACCCTCACACCTAACACCAGGCCCATAAACCCTCACATCAGGCCCAAAACCCTCACCCCTAACACCAGGCCCATAAACTCTCACCCCTAACACCAGGCTCATAAACCCTCACCCCTCACTCCAGGCCCATAAACCCTCACACCAGGCCCCACACCAGGCCCATAAACCCTCAACCCCTCACACCAGGCCCATAAAACCTCACATCAGGCCCATAAACCCTCACATCCGGCCCATAAACCCTCACACCAGGCCCATAAACCCTCACATCAGGCCCATAAACCCTCACACCAGGCCCATAAACCCTCACACCAGGCGCATAAACCCTCACCCCTAACACCAGGCCCATAAACCCTCACACTAGGCCCATAAACCCTCACCCCTAACACCAGGCCCAATAACCCTCTCCCCTAACACCAGGCCCATAAACCCTCACACCAGGCCCATAAACCCTCCCCCTAACACCAGGGCCATTAACCCTCACCCCTAACACCAGGCCCATATACCCTCACCCCTAACACCAGGCCCATAAACCCTCACACCAGGCCCATAAACCCTCACATCAGGCCCATAAACCCTCACACCAGGCCCATAAACCCTCACACCAGGCCCATAAACCCTCACCCCTCACATCAGGCCCATAAACCCTCACCCTAACACCAGGCCCATAAACCCTCACATCAGGCCCATAAACCCTCACCCCTAACACCAGGCCCATAAACTCTCACCCCTAACACCAGGCTCATAAACCCTCACCCCTAACACCAGGCCCTTAAACCCTCACACCTAACACCAGGCCCATTGTGACGTAGAAGTCCGTCACTGGCCGCGGGCAGCATTTGGTTCTTTAACGCACACACATATTCATCACTCCTCCCTGCGCCATTATACCATAAGTTAACAATGTGGGTCGACACACAATTTAACTTCTGTCTTGGTGCATGCATTTCACACTTGTCAATGTTCATATTTGAGAGATACAATAATTATTATACTTATCAATGTTGTGGATGAGCGCATTGTTTGTTTGTTCTGTTCCTCTCTCTCCATCTCTGTAGCTTCTGGGTATGCTGGAAAAGGACCCGAGCTAAGGGAATTGGGTTGGCTTTATAGTGCCTGTCCCAAATGGCTCATTAATGCATATGGGCAAAGTGAAAGATATTGTCAGTAATGATGTAATGTTGTAAATGTTATGTTGTGATATTGTTTAAAACCGTGTTGCAATGTATATCCTTTAGTATGTTTAGTTCATGGAAAATGTAGGTTTGTATTGTTAATTGATTAATTAATTAGGGTTAATTGTTCTGAGGGGAGGGGCTAGCCCTACAAAAGGAGCCTCTCTCCAGTCTCTAAGGGGGATTTTTTGGATTGAGCTGTGGATGGGGCAGCATTGTTGTTAAGCTGTCCCATAAGGTAGACGTTGATGGCAGTACTGTTATTTTCTGTTCCGGAATCACTTGTAAATAAACACCTTTGCACAGAAGAACTTTTGCGGTTCCGCCATCTTTTTATTTTTATAGAGGTTAGGTTATCCAGTTTAGCCATCTGGCCTACTCTACGTGACATATGGTGGCAGTGGTGGGATGGCGTACCGCAAATCAGTGAATTCCAACAAGAGAAGTAAAGGAATGCGTACAGGATTGCGTTCTCAGCAACAGCATCAACTGTCAGAAAAGGTACCTGAAGTTGAACCGGGGTGGAATACCATGGAATCGTCTGGTGAAGAAGAGGTCAAGTATGAGAAACTAGGAGCCCGACCGCGGGGCCAAAGACAACCAGAACTGGGTGAGCTGCTGACTGAAGGAGCAGTTGGGGGACCAGAACCACACCCAACCATGGTAACCCTTTTTCAGCAACTTTTCACCTGCCTTGAGAGGAGGGACGAAGACCTCAAGCAGGAGTTACGTGGCCTACGCCAATCTATCCTCACAGCTCCCCACCAGGCGGAACTCGTCAGTGAGAGCCCAAGATTGGGTCTTCCAACACCAGGACGACAAAGGCTCGATGCAGCAGGGACTTCAACTCCACAGCAGGCACCCCAAGCAGTAATAAGGCCAGCACCAGGGGACCAGTCCAGCAGTGTTAACGTCCATCTTCCAGCATTCCTGAGGAAGGAGCCAAAGATGCCCTCATACCAGCAGGGGGAGGACATTGAAAACTACCTGCTGAGGTTTGAGCGCATGGCTAAGACGTGGCAGTGGCCTGAGGTAGAGTGGGCCTGCAGGCTTGTCCCATTGCTCACGGGCAAGGCCTTAGAGGCTTACACAGCAATGGATGAGGGGCTGGCCAATGTCTACAAGGGCTTGAAGGAAGCGCTGCTGGTGAAGTTTGACATCTCACCGGAAACCTACCGTCAACGCTTCAGAGCTGCATCAACGCCATCGGGTGAGTCGCCGACAGAGACGTACCACCGCCTCAAGGGTCTCTACCGACGATGGGTTCGACCGGGGAGAAGACACAGGACGAAATCGGGAGGTCATCATCCTCGAGCAACTTCTACAAGTTCTACCACACGACATTCGAACCTGGGTCCGAGAGCACGAGCCCAAGGACGGGCTTATGGCGGCCAAGCTTGCACTGCAGTATCTTAATGCACGTAAAGGGGGCCCACCACAACCTGCAGCACCCGCTCCAAGGAGTCTCAGAGACACAAGGGACATCAGAAACGCCAGAGATGGTGGAGGTAACTCTGGGGGTTATGTGTCTGGGAGGGAGGTAAGGGATCATGCAGTTCGCTCTGATGGGAGGGGTCTGACCTGTTTTTACTGCCGGCAGCAGGGGCACAAAGCTTCAATGTGTCCGCTACGTAAATCCAAGCTCTCAGGTTACTGTTATGTACCCAGAGAGGGGGATGGTGTTCAGAATAGACAGACTCGGGAAGGGTCATGCTTGGTACCTGTAAAAATGAATGGTAAAAGTCTTACTGCAATGATTGACACCGGCAGTTCCCTGTCATTGATCAGAAAAGGTAATGTACCTGTTAATGACATTGATTATGGTCATCAGACACTGATCCAATGTGTCCATGGTGACCAGTCACAGCAGCCCACAGCTGAGCTCACAGTTGAGATTCAGGGTCAGAAATACCTCCTCAAAGTTGGGGTAAGGGAGAAGCTACCTTTTGAGATGATTTTGGGGAGGGATGTGCCTGTACTCTCTGATCTGTTGGGAAGTGTGGGGGGTCAGCTATATGAGCAGTCAGTTTGCCAGTCTGATGTTCAGATGGCATGTTCAGTTGTCACTCGTGCCCAGGCCAAAGCTGGTTTACAACCTCTGCCTGACTTGTGTGATAGTCTGTGCGAGGGGGGAACCAAAGGGCCCAGAAAGTCACGCCGCCAGCGGCGTCTTGAGAAGTATGTGGGAACCCCTGTACCTGTTGCTGATGTGTCTGGGTTAGAGGTGCAATGGGATGTTCCACAAAATTTTGCTACTCTGCAGAAGTCTGACGCAACCTTGAAATGTTTGTTTGACAAGGCCTTAGCTGGGGACAGTCAATCTTTATGTGGGGGATTTACACAGTAGACAACCACATACTCTACCTTGGGTCAGAGGCAGATAGCAGGAAGTTGGTGGTGCCATCTACCTGTAGACCACTTGTTCTCAACCTTGCACATACAGTTCCATGGGCAGGCCATCTAGGGCAACATAAGACCTATCTTAGGCTAGGCTCCCGTTTCTTTTGGCCCTCCATGTATACTGATGTACAAAAATACTGCAAATCATGCCCCACGTGCCAGAAAACCAGTGCTGTCCGTAGGTCTGAACGGGCTCCTCTATGTTCACTGCCAGTTATCTCTACCCCATTCAAGAGAATTGCAATGGACATTGTTGGACCCTTGGAGAAGAGTAGTGCAGGTTACAAGTATATATTGGTGATCTGTGACTATGCCACCCGGTTCCCAGAAGCCTTCCCACTCCGTTCCATAACCACTCCAAAGATAATCAGTGCTCTTGTTCAGTTCTTCTCTCGTGTAGGAATCCCAGATGAAATCCTGACGGACCAAGGGACAAACTTCACCTCGCGACTGATGGTTCAACTCCACCGACAGCTGGGCATTAAAGGCTTGAGGACTACTCCCTACCATCCCCAAACGGATGGGCTCGTAGAGAGATTCAATCAAACGCTCAAGAACATGCTGAGGACGTTTGTGGCTGACACTGGTAAAGACTGGGATAAGTGGTTACCCTTTCTGCTTTTTGCTTACAGGGAGGTGCCTCAGGCATCGACAGGTTTCTCGCCATTCGAACTCCTCTATGGATGGCCAGTGCAAGAACCACTGGACCTGCTGAAGAAGTGCTGGGAAGGTTCCCCAGTAGCTACCTCAGGACAGGGGATTGTCCAGTATGTCCTCCAGATGCGAGACAGGTTGGAACGGTACCGAGAGGAAGCTAGAGCAAACCTTCAGCAAGCCCAGAAGGCCCAGAAGAGAGGCTATGACCAGCACGCTCGCCACAGAGAGTTTGAGCCAGGACAGAAAGTCCTGCTCCTCCTTCCCTCGTCTACCAGCAAGCTCCTTGCGCAATGGCAAGGACCGTACCTAATCGGGAGGAAGATGGGCCCAGTGACCTATGAGGTGCTGCACCCGGACAAGGGTAAGAAGAAGCAAACCTACCATGTGAACCTTCTCAAGGCCTGGAAGGAGAAAGAGGAACTCTCCAAAGGAAAGTAGTAGTAGCAGAGTAGAAGAGGATGAGTCGGATGGGGTCACAGAGGCATGGAAAGAACGAGCAGAAGTCATACTGGCTCACCTGGAAGAAGACAAGCAAGATGAGCTGAAGCAGCTGTTTGGCAAGTATCCGGCCCTCTTCAGTCAGAGACCAGGAAGAACCAAAGTCCTGGAACACGTCATTCGTTTGAAACCTGGCCAGAACCCTGTCCGCCAGCATCCTTACCGTGTGCCTGAGAGGCTGGTGGTAGCCCTCAAGGAAGAGGTCCACACCATGATAGAGATGGATGTTGTCGAGCCATCTTCAAGTGAATGGAGCAGCCCTATTGTCATTGTCCCAAAGAAGGATGGAGCATAAACCCTCACACCTAACACCAGGCCCATAAACCATCATATCAGGCCCATAAACCCTCACATCAGGCCCATAAACCCTCACCCCTAACACCAGGCCCATAAACCCTCAGCCCCCTAACACCAGGCCCTTAAACCCTCACACCTAACATCAGGCCCATAAACCATCATATCAGGCCCATAAACCCTAACACCAGGCCCATAAACCCTCACCCCTAACACCAGGCCCATAAACCCTCACCCCTAACACCAGGCCCATAAACCATCATATCAGGCCCATAAACCCTAACACCAGGCCCATAAACCCTCACTCCTAACACCAGGCCCTTAAACCCTCACACCTAACACCAGGCCCATAAACCATCATATCAGGTCCATAAACCCTCACACCAGGCCCATAAACCCTCACCCCTAACACCAGGCCCATAAACCCTCACCCCTAACACCAGGCCCATAAACCCTCACACCAGGCCCATAAACCCTCACACCAGGCCCATAAACCCTCACACCTGGCCCATAAACCCTCACCGCTAACACCAAGAGGGACAGGGGAACAGCCAGGAAGGGACAGGGGCACAGCCAGGAAGGGACAGGGGCACAGCCAGGGAGGGACAGGGGCACAGCCAGGGAGGGACAGGGCACAGGGGCACAGCCAGGGAGGTACAGGGCACAGCCAGGGAGGTACAGGGGCACAGCCAGGGAGATGCAGGGGCACAGGCAGGGAGGGACAGGGGTACAGCCAGGGAGGTACAGGGGCACAGCCAGGGAGGTACAGGGGCACAGCCAGGGAGGTACAGGGGCACAGCCAGAGGAGGTACAGGGGCACAGCCAGGGAGGTACAGGGGCACAGCCAGGGAGGTACAGGGGCACAGCCAGGGAGGTGCAGGGGCACAGCCAGGGAGGTACAGGGGCACAGCCAGGGAGGTACAGGGGCACAGCCAGGGAGGGACAGCGGCACAGGGGCACAGCCAGGAGGTACAGGGCACAGCCAGGGCTTGAAGGGGCACAGCCAGGGAGGGACAGGGCACAGCCAGGGAGGGACAGGGCACAGCCAGGGAGGGACAGGGGCACTGACCTGTTTTACTGCCGGCAGCAGGGGCACAAAGGGGCACAGCCAGGGAGGGACAGGGGCACAGGGTACAGCCAGGGAGGTACAGGGCACAGCCAGGGAGGGACAGGGCACAGCCAGGGAGGTACAGGGCACAGCGGCACAGCCAGGGAGGGACAGAGTACAGGGGCACAGACAGGGAGGTACAGGGCACAGCCAGGGAGGTACAGGGTACAGCCAGGGAGGTACAGGGCACAGCCAGGGAGGGACAGGGCACAGCCAGGGAGGGACAGGGGCACAGGGGCACAGCCAGGGAGGGACAGGGGAACAGGGTACAGCCAGGGAGGTACAGGGCACAGCCAGGGAGGGACAGGGCACAGCCAGGGAGGTACAGGGCACAGGGGCACAGCCAGGGAGGGACAGAGTACAGGGGCACAGACAGGGAGGGACAGGGTACAGGGGCACAGACAGGGAGGGACAGGGTACAGGGGCACAGCCAGGGGGGGGACAGGGCACAGCCAGGGAGGGACAGGGGCACAGCCAGGGGAGGAGGGACAGGGGCACAGCTGGGGAGGGACAGCGGCACAGCCAGGGAGGGACAGGGCACAGCCAGGGGGAGGCACAGGGGCACAGCCAGGGAGGGACAGGGCACAGCCAGGGAGGGACAGCGGCACAGCCAGGGAGGGACAGGGCACAGGGGCACAGCCAGGGAGGCACAGGGGCACAGGAGCACAGCCAGGGAGGGACAGGGCACAGCCAGGGAGGTACAGGGTACAGGGGCACAGCTGGGGAGGGACACAGGGGCACAGACAGGGAGGGACAGGGTACAGGGGCACAGCCAGGGAGGGACAGAGTACAGGGGCACAGCCAGGGAGGTACAGGGCACAGCCAGGGAGGTACAGGGTACAGCCAGGGAGGTACAGGGCACAGCCAGGGAGGCACAGGGGCACAGGGGCACAGCCAGGGAGGGACAGGGCACAGCCAGGGAGGGACAGCGGCACAGCCAGGGAGGGACAGGGCACAGGGGCACAGCCAGCCAGGAGGCACAGGGGCACAGCCAGGGAGGGACAGGGCACAGCCAGGGAGGTACAGGGCACAGCCAGGGAGGTACAGGGCACAGGGGCACAGCTGGGGAGGGACACAGGGGCACAGACGGGGAGGGACACAGGGGAGGTACAGGGCACAGCCAGGGGAGGGACAGAGTACAGGGGCACAGACAGGGAGGTACAGGGCACAGCCAGGGAGGGACAGAGTACAGGGGCACAGCCAGGGAGGTACAGGGCACAGCCAGGGAGGTACAGGGCACAGCCAGGGAGGGACAGGGCACAGCCAGGGAGGGACAGGGGCACAGGGGCACAGCCAGGGAGGGACAGGGCACAGGGTACAGCCAGGGAGGGACAGGGCACAGCCAGGGAGGGACAGGGCACAGCCAGGGAGGTACAGGGCACAGCAGGGAGGTACAGGGGCAGGGCACAGGGCACAGCGGCAAGCCAGGGAGGGACAGAGTACAGGGGCACAGACAGGGAGGGACAGGGTACAGGGGCACAGACAGGGAGGGACAGGGTACAGGGGCACAGCTGGGGAGGGACACAGGGGCACAGCCAGGGTGGGACAGGGCACAGCCAGGGAGGGACACAGGGGCACAGCCAGGGTGGGACAGGGCACAGCCAGGGAGGGACAGGGCACAGCCAGGGAGGGACAGGGGCACAGCCAGGGAGGGACAGGGGCACAGGGGCACAGCTGGGGAGGGACACAGGGGCACAGCCAGGGAGGGACAGGGCACAGGGGCACAGCCAGGGAGGCACAGGGGCACAGGGGCACAGCCAGGGAGGGACAGGGCACAGCCAGGGAGATACAGGGACACAGGGGCACATACAGGGAGGGACAGGGTACAGGGGCACAGCTGGGGAGGGGCACAGGGGCACCGCAGGGGGCAGACACATTCCCCATATTTGGGAATAGGTAGGTGAGGAAAGCTCCTCTTACCTATCAGCGATGTCCCCGAACACCAGCGCTCCGACCAGCACACCCATCATAAAAGTGGGCTGACACAGCTTGGCCAGCCATTCCCTGTCACACACTAGGTCCCAGTCTGTCACGATGCTCTGATACACCTCGCTGTGGTCATACACGTAATGGTAGTTGCTGTCACACTTCTCTGTCGTCCTGTTGACGAGCTGCTCGTAGGTAAAGTCTGTGGGGTTCATCCTCTGGGTTCGCTGGCAGGTGCTGAGCTCCCACTGTTTGCCCTCCGCCGTCCGCACCACCATGGGCCCATTCGCCGGTTTAAAGAACGGTAGCACCTCCTCCAGGGAAGCACCTGTGTAGTTCCCATACAGGACGTCAGTTACGTTACCGGGCGGGGCACAGACAAAGCTTGGCCTCTCCACAAGGAACACAGAGGCCAGGTAGTGGATTCCACAGGCTATGGCCTGGAAGACAGCAGCAAAGTACAGACATGCCTGGAACCTAGGAGGAGGAGAAGAGATGAGGGGAGGGGAGATGAGATGAGGGGAGGGGAGATGAGATGAGATGAGATGAGGGGAGGAGAGATGAGGGGAGATGAGATGAGGGGAGATGAGATGAGGGGAGATGAGATGAGGGGAGATGAGATGAGATGAGGGGAGATGAGATGAGGGGAGGGGAGATGAGGGGAGGAGAGATGAGGGGAGATGAGATGAGATGAGGGGAGATGAGGGGAGGAGAGATGAGATGAGGGGAGATGAGATGAGTGAGATGAGTGGAGGAGAGATGAGGGGAGGGGAGGAGAGGATGAGGGGAGATGAGATGAGGGGAGATGAGATGAGGGGAGGAGAGATGAGGGGAGGGGAGATGAGGGGAGAGTTCTGTTCTGGAATCGAGGGGTTCAATAAAAGGACAACATGAGGAAGTTGCATCAAAGGAATGAAACCCTTTACTATCCAACACAGAAATATTTGAATGCACAATGAAGTAAAATGACACCCAATCATTTATGATAGCCTACTGTAATATAAAAACAATTAGTTATTTTTCTTTATAAAGTAGCCTAACAAAAACAGAATATTCTCCATGTACAAAAAAGACAAACATTGAATATAGGTCTACATCAAGTGTTTTGAACATGGTGAGAATGAAACAAAGAACTGTGGGCTATTCTAATGGAGAATGTTTATCCGATTTGAATGCGCCAATGATGCAATGCACTACATATGTGACCAACTTGAAGGAAGAAAGCTGCTGACTTTTGTTAGCAGAGAGAAATAAAGAAACATTTACTATAAGGGCTACAATACTTACTATGTAGGTTAACTAAACATAAATAGAACAATAATCACCGTATTTCTATAAAAATAACCATGTTGTCTACAAGAGGGGTAAGGTCATCATATGCCCAGGGAGGGTTGTCGAGTAAACATGAAAGAGTCTCTGGACAAATTAAGTTTATGATATTAGTTACGTTAATTTCATGCAATTTAAGTGGAATTTACATTATTGCTCTGGGTACCTTTTGAAGTGTCCAAGCTCATCGAATAGACGATCCACGCTCATAATTCCTTGACAGGTATTTCGCGCGCCTCTCGCTCCAGTGTGTAGCGGATTCTGCATCGACTCGCCACTGACAATTTGTCAATGTTGGCTTTTACTGGACGCGGGTAGGAGGGGCACGCTTAGGGGAAATTTCCACTTAGTGCGACTAACAGGGAAAAAAACTTTGCAATTATGGTGAGAAGTGTGTCTGAGCCTGAATTTAACACCCCAACAATGCAATTGTAGGCTAGGCAACTACTGTAGAAGTTGATAAACGATTGTGCAGACTACTGTTCTTTTTTTTCAATCACTGCAATTTGGATAAAGACTATTAGGCCTAGCCATCACTTTCCATTTGATCAGTCAAACAAGATCTATCACCTCATCAATGCACTGCTTTCAGAGATCCAGTGATTGATTCAGCCTTCTATCTTCTTCTCCATAACAATAGATGCTGTTTTCTCTGCTGAAAGACGTCACATCCACTAAATCTATTATCTTAACACAGGAAATCAATCAAAATGTGAAACGTTTGTTGTCTCAGCCATCACCATGTTAGGCATAACAATGCAATGTGAATATACTGTAATCCTACGATGGTGAGTCAGACAGACAGGGACAGTGATATCAGGTGTGGACAGACTCAGGTTCAGGTGGTGAGTCAGACAGACAGGGACAGTGATATCAGGTGTGGACAGACTCAGGTTCAGGTGGTGAGTCAGACAGACAGGGACAGTGATATCAGGTGTGGACAGACTTAGGTTCAGGTGGTGAGTCAGACAGACAGGGACAGTGATATCAGGTGTGGACAGACTCAGGTTCAGGTGGTGAGTCAGACAGACAGGGACAGTGATATCAGGTGTGGACAGACTCAGGTTCAGGTGGTGAGTCAGACAGACAGGGACAGTGATATCAGGTGTGGACAGACTCAGGTTCAGGTGGTGAGTCAGACAGACAGGGACAGTGATATCAGGTGTGGACAGACTTAGGTTCAGGTGGTGAGTCAGACAGACAGGGACAGTGATATCAGGTGTGGACAGACTCAGGTTCAGGTGGTGAGTCAGACAGACAGGGACAGTGATATCAGGTGTGGACAGACTTAGGTTCAGGTGGTGAGTCAGACAGACAGGGACAGTGATATCAGGTGTGGACAGACTCAGGTTCAGGTGGTGAGTCAGACAGACAGGGACAGTGATATCAGGTGTGGACAGACTTAGGTTCAGGTGGTGAGTCAGACAGACAGGGACAGTGATATCAGGTGTGGACAGACTCAGGTTCAGGTGGTGAGTCAGACAGACAGGGACAGTGATATCAGGTGTGGACAGACTCAGGTTCAGGTGGTGAGTCAGACAGACAGGGACAGTGATATCAGGTGTGGACAGACTCAGGTTCAGGTGGTGAGTCAGACAGACAGGGACAGTGATATCAGGTGTGGACAGACTCAGGTTCAGGTGGTGAGTCAGACAGACAGGGACAGTGATATCAGGTGTGGACAGACTCAGGTTCAGGTGGTGAGTCAGACAGACAGGGACAGTGATATCAGGTGTGGACAGACCCAGGTTCAGGTAGTGAGTCAGACAGACAGGGACAGTAATATCAGGTGTGGACAGACTCAGGTTCAGGTGGTGAGTCAGACAGACAGGGACAGTGATATCAGGTGTGGACAGACTCAGGTTCAGGTGGTGAGTCAGACAGACAGGGACAGTGATATCAGGTGTGGACTGTCTGACTCACCACTTGAACCTGAGTTCTGTCTATGACTTTAAAGCAACCCTGTGATTCTCTCCATTCTCTCGCTCCATTCTCTCTCTCGCTCCATTCTTTCTCTCCATTCTCTCTCTCCTCTCTCTCTCTCTCTCCATTCTCTCTCTCCATTCTCTCTCTCGCTCCATTCTTTCTCTCCATTCTCTCTCTCCATTCTCTCTCTCTCTCTCTCTCCCATTCTCTCTCTCCATTCTCTCTCTCTCCCCATTCTCTCTCTCCCCATTCTCTCTCTCTCCCCATTCTCTCTCTTTCTCTCTCTCTCTCTGTACATCTCTTCCGCTCTCTCAGACACACACAGTCAAGCTTGTGCTTAATGCTTTTTTGTAACTGGCACAAACTTTCACTGGCTGTCCTACGCCTGTTTATTTATTTTTTATATATTTCACCTTTATTTAACCAGGCAGGCTAGTTGAGAACAAGTTCTCATTTACAACTGCGACCTGGCCAAGATACAGCAAAGCAGTGTGACACAAACAACAACACTGAGTTACACATCAGATAAACAAACATACAGTCAATAATACAATAGAAAAAATAAAGTCTATATACAGTGTGTGCAAATGGCATGAGGAGGTAAGGCAATAAATAGGCCAATAGTGGCGAAGTAATTACAGTTTAGCAGATTAACACTGGAGTGATAAATGAGCAGATGATGATGTGCAAGTAGAAGTACTGGTGTGCAAAAGAGCAAAAAAGTAAATAAAAACAATATGGGGATGAGGTAGGTAGATTGGATGGGCTATTTACAGATGGACTATGTACAGCTGCAGCGATCGGATAGCTGATGTTTAAAGTTAGTGAGGGAAATATAAGTCTCCAGCTTCAGCGATTTTTGCAATTTGTTCCAGTCATTGGCAGCAGAGAACTGGAAGGAAAGACGGCCAAAGGAGGTGTTGGCTTTGGGTACGACCAGTGAGATATACCTGCTGGAGCGCATGCTACGAGTGGGTGTTGTTATCATGACCAGTGAGCTGAGATAAGGTAGAGCTTTACCTAGCAAAGACTTATAGGTGACCTGGAGCCAGTGTGTGTGTGTGTGTGTGTGTGTGTGTGTGTGTGTGTGTGTGTGTGTGTGTGTGTGTGTGTGTGTGTGTGTGTGTGTGTGTGTGTGTGTGTGTGTGTGTGTGTGTGTGTGTGTGGTGACCCCAGCAAGACACCTGTGGTGCATTGTTCAAGACTGTCAGACCTCCCCAGGAGACTCAGGAAGCATGTGTCACGGTACGCACACAGAGGGGATAGCTGAGGTGTTTGTACGTGCATGTGTGGGTGGGTGTACTGTATGCTTGTGTGTGTCTGCTACATGTTTTTGGCCATTTCTCACTATAATATGTTATGAAAGTCGATAGCACCTATTAATGAATGATCGTCAGGTGGAGCATGGCTCTGTTGACTCTACCTGCCATAGTAAGGCAGCAGGGGGAAAGCAGAGGACAGAGGTATTGGTGGTTCTGTTGACTTACTGTATCTCTCCAACCTGCCTTGACTGGCTACAACAGGTGCACCTGTTTGTGTTCCAAGTGAAATTCAACTGACTGACCACCTGCAGCTAAAGCATAGGACAGAAAAGGACCAATCAAATTCTAGAATCACACAAAATCTGTAAACTGTGTAGCCTTTCTGATAGGCACTTAACCTGATATACTGGACTACTGGTTTATGATGAAAATGTCTGAAAAGCATTCCCAACCAATTACTATAGACCTTTCTCTCCATATCCACAGCATGGATATTTCTTAAATTTATATCAACATGCCTCAATGTCACTTCCATAGGCTCTATGACTCCATGTGTTGTCTGGTTATTACCATCTATCTGCCTGACTGAAACAGTGTGCTTATCATTACAAAGATCTTCAACAAGTAAATCATTCATGAATTCCACAGAAACAGACAGAAATCTGATGTGGAGATATAAGGTTGGTAGTAACACAACAGTTCCCCAGCCAGCCAACCCCCTCCAGTAGTCCCCGAGCCAGCCAACCCCACCCCCTCCAGCAGTCCCCCGAGCCAGCCAACCCCCCGTAGTCCCCGAGCCAGCCAACCACACCCCCTCCAACAATCCCCCACCTGTTAGTGTCCTCCCAACTCTATGTCCAATCACAACCAGAGAAATTCTGACCCTGCTGCGCATCTACATTCACGCACTCACAAAGCCTCAAACACCAATCTAACCACACACACTGAGCTTGTACACATGTGCTCCTGTGCTATACACACATAAGCATACAAAAATGCCTGCATGTATGCATGAACACACACATCTACACACACGCACACCCTGCTACTGGTTTTAGCCCAGACACTCATTATTGGGGCAAATCTCCCCTCTCTTCCTCTTTTCTCCCCTCTCATACTCACATGGGGAGTCAATTTACCATTTTCCTCTCTCTCTCAGTCCAGTTTTCTACCACACAAACACACTCACTCCATCTCCCTTTCCTTTTATTTTCTCACTGTGGCTTTCCCTGACTACTCCCTGCACCCTTAACTTGATTTCTTCTACAAGATGACCAGGTTTTCATGAATATGTGGACAGAACGATGGAGAGGGCTGAGATGTTCTTCTCACCTCTCCAGACCCTAGAACAGCTGAGAAAGAACAAGAGGTTCTGCCTTCTTCCACCGTGAGAACCCAAACATCTGTTACACAGTCACTCACTTCCCAGCTACCAAGAGCTTTCTCACCAAAAAACAGGAGTAAAGCCTCTACCTTGTGAGAGTGTCAAATGAAGCACCATTATTGTGGTGAAGTCGTTCGACACTCAATCTCTCTGAAGCACTCTATGGTTGTCATTATTGACTTCTGCTCTGCATGGCCAACTGGAGTGGATGTCACAGAACCCAGGGTGAAGCGTAGAGTCACTGTCTCCTTCATCAACTACATCTGATTCTTCCCTGTTACTTAATCAAGTCCCAAGCCGTCACACACAGCGCAGAGAGGGGAATGGAGACTGGCCTTCCTAGCTTTCCCTCTGCAAGCATGTCATTTTGCAATAGTATGGTGCCAATAATGTACAAGCAAAGCAAAACGTGGCATGTGAACTCTGTGGAAAAAGACTTCCACAGTATGTTCCATCTGGTCCAGCTAGATCAGAAACATACTCCTTTTACAATTGGTCTGGTACTTGAATGAATGGGTGGTGGTAGCAGACAGTGACCGTAGGGTTGCCAGTTTGAATCCTGGGGCTGACAGAGAAATCTCTCTCTCAGTCAGTCAGTCCAGCTAGACATGCTTCACAGTGTCCCCTCATGGGGATTCCTTCTCCCCTTCCTTGTTCCCGTTCCCTCTCCTCACCCCAGTGAGCTGTATTCTGAATGTTGTACCACTGACTGACCATATGGTGGCGCCATAGAGTGCTACCTGTTAGAGCTAATAGCTGGATGGTGTTGCTGTGAGAGTTTAATCCATCATGTCCCTGTATGGCTCTGTGCTTGTCTTCTACCATTACACACTTACATAACTGGGGTTTTCAGAGGTGGGCGGTGGGGGGGACAACTGGAGGGATGAAGGAATGAAATGAAATATAGTTATCATTTCTCCACTTTCCTCTCCTTAGATGGTATACTATGAGATGTGTTCTAATGCAATTGGGTGTATACTGTCTGGCTGGTTGTAGGCCTACACAAACTAACTTTATACAATATACTAGTACCTATAGACATGTACTCTGCGGTAAAGCAGGTATTACGCAGGCGTGTGCCATATGTCAATGTGAGGGTCACATTCATGGGGTGTAACGTGCAAACACACTGCGTACACACACACATGCACAAACAGATACACATAAAGCTCTACCTTGACCGCCTCAGGATAGAAGCTAGCTGGCCCTGGAAACCACTTAGAATTGGAGTGAAACAGTCCAATAAAAACACAGCAGAAGAAGACTTCGTCTCATTTGTAATTCATTGAAAGTCATTTAATCTTTAACTAACGTACTCCATATTGACTTGGGAAAATGACCCTGTGTAATTGCCTGTGTGTCTGTGTGCTACTTCTCTCTACATACAGGTGGCAGTAGAGCCCTGTGTCTCCAGACAATCACAGCCTGTTTTCATAAATAAAGAGTGCACTGTCTGATTGCCTCCATATTATTCTCTTCATAAAGCCTGTGTAAATCCTCAATCATTCCACCCACATCTTCACTGACATAAATTAATAACGTCCCCAAAAGTCGAATGGATAAAGTTTCCCCAGCAGGCTAAAAATTCACTGTTCTTACTCTGACATAATCTACAATTTCCTACATTTCGTTGCCCTCTGCAATGTCAATAACAGAGTTAATAGATGGGAGCTGCAGTAAGGGAATTGTAATTATTTTGTTTCTGAATAAAGGAGCGATTGGGATGCTTCAGGGGGAAATCAATGAAGGAGTAGGTTTTAGATAGAGGCAGGAGGTGGCGTAGAGTGTTTCAAAGTGATTTCATAGGACTTCAGTACTAATGGTTTATAGATTAATCATGTTTATAGCCCGAGTTTTCAGATTGCAGCGAGCAGAAAGAGAGAGAGAGACAGAGAGAGATGGAGTGAGAGAGAAAGAGAAAAAGAGAGAGAAGGAGGAAGAGAGGGACAGAGAATGAGAAATAGAGAGAAAGAGAGAGAGAGAGAGAGAGAGCGAAAGCACAAGAAATAGAGAGAGAGAAATGGAGAGAGAAAGACAGAGAGAGAATGAGAGAGAGAGAAAGAAAGAAAGAAAGAAAGAGAGAGAGAGAGCTAAGGTAGATGAAGAACACTCACTCAGCCCTTCATTTCAAACACTGAAACACTTTCTTCTGGACCTCTGTATCCCTCTCTTCTCCATTCTTCATGTTTGTTTTCTTTTCCCTCTCTCCTCTCTTTCTGTGATAGACTGCACAAACACACAGGTCATACAGTTCTTCACTCTCCAAGACTGCACTTCCCTGTCTCCTTGTCCCTCTCTCCCTCTCTCTCTCTCTCTCTCTCTCTCACACCTTCTCTCCTTCCTTCTCTCTCTCTGTTTCTCTGTCTCTCTCCTTCCATCTCTCTATGATCTCCTGTATGAAACAGTGTCTGTAGAGAGAGAATGTGAGGCCTTGGTGACAGCTAGCTGTGGATGTGTTGGCCCTGCCCGGTGTAGAGTTACACAGTAACCCAAGACACAGGGGAACGGAGCGAGGGAGAGAGGGAGGGGTCAGACGGAGTGAGAGGGGTGTGTGTGAGAAAGGGGTGTGAGGGCTAGGACAGGGAGGGGAGAAGTTCCAAAAGTTTTCATAGAGAGCGGCACACTCTATTCCACCGAGTCAATGTGCAGAGGTTCACACACACTGACACATACAGAGAGAGAGAGAGAGACACACACACACACACATACTAAATCACACAGGCACACACACACACACTCACTCACACTGACGTAGTTGTTTTGTGATGAACAGGTGTCCTCCTGTCTCACAAACCTTCAGTAATGCTCATACTTATCTTGATCCAACTGTGGACTTAGGAGGAAAGGAAGGAGAGATGGAAGACAAGAGAGAGACACACCACTCAAAGGATCAGGAGAAGAAGAATGGGATAGAGAAAGAGAGCGAGATCAACAATCTCACTGTTTAGGAGGCGAGAAAGAGAGAAACAGGGAAAAGTGAGATAGACAGTGTATCCAGGCATGTGGAGAGACAGACTGACTAGAGGACTGACTCTGCGCCTGTGTCTTCTCCTCACCGCTCTCTGTGTCTGTCTACATGTTTACCTGGAACTGGGGGAAAGGAGGGGGGCACCTTCGCCCCTCACCTTGGGACGTCCCACACAGACCAGCCAGGTGCTACTGGACAGCGGGGAAAGGAAACTGGGGGCCGCAGACCCCACGGAGAGCCGGGTTGGGGACAGAGCTGTGAAGAGAAGGGTGTCCTACGTACGCACGCCGAAGAAGGACTCTGTAGCAGGGAAGACAGTGGGCGGGGAGGACCCCTCCACATGCTGCCCACCTCTACGCCCGAACAGAAAGGTGAGTGAGAGCGATTATACCTGCCGTAGGGTGATGTGACCACTAAGCACTTATCTGATCAGAAGTCAGTATCTGCTGTTGAATTGTTCATATTTGTGGAACTGTATAAGTATTATCTGATCTGAGAGCAGAGCTTAGTGGATGATACCCACCTGGAGCAGTGAGTCACTGAGGGAGAGTTGATAAGGGGACGTTCAGGAGCGCTCGTTCACTCACTGTTGGCACAAAGCTGCTTAATCCTTTGAGGCTGACAGACAGAAGAGGAGAAGGGCAGTGGGATCAACAGAGGAATGGAGTGCAGTCTCTAAGAGCTGTAGGCTGAAGAGGGGAGAGAGAGGAGCGGCAGAGGGACTGAGGTTCCTTAGGTTACAGAGAGGGAAAGGACTCCTGTGTGGTCGAGCTGAGCTGTTTTACTGCACTAAAGGCAACAGACACACCACTCAGGTGAAATACTTTATCTGATAGACTCTGAGACTGGGAAAGATACTCTCAAACTGAAAGACTCTTACGCGGAAACTTCTGACTGTGCAGAAAAACCTGAGAACACTGAAATGTGCATTGAGTGAAATAACCAGCATTAGTTGGTTGAATAGTTGATATGCTATTAGATGTTAACGTGTGAAGGTGGGTGGGCCAAAGATGACTCACTGTCTGAACCAGGGGTGTAAAGATTTGCTACAAAGTAACATTAGGGCGGGAGTCCCAATGTCCAATGGAGAGACAAAGACACACATATCTCCTTCCACTCCACCATATTTCTCCTGTCTCAGTCTCTCTCCTGTCTCAGTCTCTCTCCTGTCTTCTTCTCTCTCCTGTCTGTCTCTATCCTGTCTCAGTCTCTGTCCTGTCTCAGTCTCTCTCCTTCTCTCTCCTGTCTCAGTCTCTCTTCTGTCTCAGACTCTCTCCTGTCTCAGACTCTCTCCTGTCTCAGTCTCTCTCCTGTCTCAGTCACTCTCCTGTCTTCTTCCCTCTCCTGTCTCAATCTCTCTCCTGTCTCAATCTCTCTCCTGTCTCAGTCTCTCTCCTGTCTTCTTCTCTCTCCTGTTTGTCTCTCTCCTGTCTCAGTCTCTCTCCTGTCTCAGTCTCTCTCCTGTCTAGGGTCTTTCTCCTGTCTCAGTCTCTCTCCTGTATCAGTCTCTCTCCTGTCTTCTTCTCTCTCCTGTCTCAGTCTCTCTCCAGTCTTCGTCTCTCTCCTGTTTGTCTCTCTCCTGTCTCAGTCTCTCTCCTGTCTCAGTCTCTCTCCTGTCTCAGTCTCTCTCCTGTCTTCTTCTCTCTCCTGTCTCAGTCTCTCTCCTGTCTCAGTCTCTCTCCTGTCTCAGTCTCTCTCCTGTCTCAGTCTCTGTCCTGTCTAGGGTCTTTCTCCTGTCTCAGTCTCTCTCCTGTATCAGTCTCTCTCCTGTCTTCTTCTCTCTCCTGTCTCAGTCTCTCTCCAGTCTTCGTCTCTCTCCTGTTTGTCTCTCTCCTGTCTTCTTCTTCTGTCTCAATCTCTCCTGTCTCAGTCTCTCTCTTCTGTCTCAGTCTCTCTCCTGTCTCAGTCTCTCTCTCCTGTCTCAGTCTCTCTCTCTCAGTCTCTCTCCAGTCTTATTCTCTCTCCTGTCTTGTCTCTCCTGTCCTCTCTCAGTCTCTTTTCTGTCCTGTCTCAGTCTCTCTCCTGTCTCAGTCTCTCTCCTGTCTTATTCTCTCTCCTGTCTTAGTCTGTCTTCTTTCTCTCCTGTCTCTCCTGTCTCAGTCTCTATCCTGTCTCAGTCTCTCTCTCCTGTCTCACTCTCTCTCTCCTGTCTCAGTCTCTCTCCTGTCTTCTTCCTCTCCTGTCTCAGTCTCTCTCCTGTCTCAGTCTCTCTCCTGTCTTCTTCTCTCTCCTGTCTCAGTCTCTCTCCTGTCTTCTCTCTCCTGTGTCAGTGTCTCTCCTGTCTTCTTCTCTCTCCTGTCTCAGTCTTCTCTCTCCTGTCTCAGTCTCTCTCCTGTCTCTGTCTTCTTCTCTCTCCTGTCTCAGTCTCTCTCCTGTCTTATTCTCTCTCCTGTCTCAATCTCTCTCCTGTCTTCTTCTCTCTCCTGTCTTCTTTTCTGTCCTGTCTCAGTCTCTCTCCTGTCTCAGTCTCTCTCCTGTCTTATTCTCTCTCCTGTCTCAGTCTCTCTCCTGTCTTGTTCTCTCTCCTGTCTCAGTCTCTCTCCTGTCTTCTTCTCTCTCCTGTCTCAGTCTCTCTCCTGTCTCAGTCTCTCTCCTGTCTTCTTCTCTCTCCTGTCTTCTTCTCTGTCCTGTCTCAGTCACTCTCCTGTCTTCTTCTCTCTCCTGTCTCAGTCTCTCTCCTGTCTTCTTCTCTCTCCTGTCCCAGTCTCTCTCCTGTCTCAGTCTCTCTCCTGTATCAGTCTCTATCCTGTCTCAGTCTCCCTCCTGTCTTCTTCTCTCTCCTGTCTTCTTCTCTCTCCTGTCTCAGTCTCTCTCCTGTCTTCTTCTCTCTCCTGTCTCAGTCTCTCTCCTGTCTTCTTCTCTCTCCTGTCTCAGTCTCTCTCCTGTCTTCTTCTCTATCCTGTCTCAGTCTCTCTCCTGTCTTCTTCTCTCTCCTGTCTCAGTCTCTCTCCTGTCTTCTTCTCTCTCCTGTCTTCTTCTCTCTCCTGTCTTATTCTCTCTCCTGTCTCAGTCTCTCTCCTGTCTTCTTCTCTCTCTTGTCTTCTTCTCTCTCCTGTCTCAGTCTTTCTCCTGTCTTCTTCTCACTCCTGTCCTCTTCTCTCTCCTGTCTCAGTCTCTCTCCTGTCGTCCTCTCTCTCCTGTCTCAGTCTCTCTCCTGTATCAGTCTCTATCTTGTCTCAGTCTCTCTCCTGTCCTCTTTTCTCTCCTGTCTCAGTCTCTTTCCTGTCTTCTTCTCTCTCCTGTCTCAGTCTCTCTCCTGTCTTCTTCTCTCTCCTGTCTTCTTCTCTCTCCTGTCTCAGTCTCTCTCCTGTCTAAGTCTTTCTCCTGTCTTCTTCCCTCTCCTGTCTCAGTCTCTCTCCTGTCTTCTTCTCTCTCCTGTCTTAGTCTCTCTCCTCAGGGAGCCATGCTGCTCAATAGCTACCACCTCTCCCATCTCTGTATCTTTAAAGAGCGACAAAACTCCAATCACCCCAGCATGTCTCAACCGAGGCTTCTTGAAAATCACTGCAGGCTTGTTATGCCACATCACCCCCGCCCTGAGCACCAAGAGCTAGTTGGCTCCTGGTGTGACATCAATAATAGATAGCACCATATGTTGCCTGGTGCTCTCTGGTTTTTAACACACATTTGTCACATAAGCTGTCCTAGAGCAGTGTTTCCTACCTCCAGTCCTCCAACAGTCCCAACAGTGTTTCCTATCTCCAGTCCTCCAACAGTCCCAAAAGTGTTTCCTATCCCCAGTCCTCCAACAGTCCCAACAGTGTTTCCTATCCCCAGTCCTCCAACAGTCCCAAAAGTGTTCCCTATCTCCAGTCCTCCAACAGTCCCAACAGTGTTTCCTATCCCCAGTCCTCCAACAGTCCCAACAGTGTTTCCTATCTCCAGTCCTCCAACAGTCCCAACAGTGTTTCCTATCCCCAGTCCTCCAACAGTCCCAAAAGTGTTTCCTATCCCCAGTCCTCCAACAGTCCCAACAGTGTTTCCTATCCCCAGTCCTCCAACAGTCCCAACAGTGTTTCCTATCTCCAGTCCTCCAACAGTCCCAACAGTGTTTCCTATCCCCAGTCCTCCAACAGTCCCAACAGTGTTTCCTATCCCCAGTCCTCCAACAGTCCCAACAGTGTTTCCTATCCCCAGTCCTCCAACAGTCCCAACAGTGTTTCCTATCCCCAGTCCTCCAACAGTCCCAACAGTGTTTCCTATCCCAGTCCTCCAACAGTCCCAACAGTGTTTCCTATCCCCAGTCCTCCAACAGTCCCAACAGTGTTTCCTATCCCCAGTCCTCCAACAGTCCCAACAGTGTTTCCTATCCCCAGTCCTCCAACAGTCCCAACAGTGTTTCCTATCCCCAGTCCTCCAACAGTCCCAAAAGTGTTTCCTATCCCCAGTCCTCCAACAGTCCCAAAGTGTTTCCTATCCCCAGTCCTCCAACAGTCCCAACAGTGTTTCCTATCCCCAGTCCTCCAACAGTCCCAACAGTGTTTCCTATCCCCAGTCCTCCAACAGTCCCAACAGTGTTTCCTATCCCCAGTCCTCCAACAGTCCCAACAGTGTTTCCTATCCCCAGTCCTCCAACAGTCCCAACAGTGTTTCCTATCCCCAGTCCTCCAACAGTCCCAACAGTGTTTCCTATCCCCAGTCCTCCAACAGTCCCAACAGTGCAGTTTCCTATCCCCAGTCCTCCAACAGTCCCAACAGTGTTTCCTATCTCCAGTCCTCCAACAGTCCCAACAGTGTTTCCTATCCCCAGTCCTCCAACAGTCCCAACAGTGTTTCCTATCCCCAGTCCTCCAACAGTCCCAAAGTGTTTCCTATCTCCAGTCCTCCAACAGTCCCAACAGTGTTTCCTATCCCCAGTCCTCCAACAGTCCCAACAGTGTTTCCTATCCCCAGTCCTCCAACAGTCCCAAAAGTGTTTCCTATCCCCAGTCCTCCAACAGTCCCAACAGTGTTTCCTATCCCCAGTCCTCCAACAGTCCCAACAGTGTTTCCTATCTCCAGTCCTTCAACAGTCCCAACAGTGTTTCCTATCTCCAGTCCTCCCAACATAACACATTTTTGTTGTAGCCCTGGACAAACTCCCCTGATTCAATTGTGGGCCTGTTGATTATTTGACAAGTTGAATCAGGTGTGCTTGTACGGAACTACAACAAAAATGGGTACTGTTTGGGGTACTGAAGGACTGGAGTTGGGAAACACTGCACTAGACCTCGGATGAACCTCTACAGTCCTCCCTATTTTGTCTGACAAATCCCCCCCATTGTTCTGCTGATTATGCTTTCTTCTTGTGAGGACTGGAGTTGGGAAACACTGTTTGGGGGACTGGAGGACTGGAGTTGGGAAACACTGTTTGGGGGACTGGAGGACTGGAGTTGGGAAACACTGTTTGGGGGACTGGAGTTGGGGAACATTGTTTGGGGTACTGGAGGACTGGAGTTGGGGAACATTGTTTGGGGTACTGGAGGACTGGAGTTGGGAAACACTGTTTGGGTACTGGGAGGACTGGAGTTGGGAACATTGTTTGGGGTACTGGAGGACTGGAGTTGGGGAACATTGTTTTGGAGGGGGTGGGAAACACTGTTTGGGACTGGAGTTGGGGAACATTGTTTGGGGTACTGGAGGACTGGAGTTGGGGAACATTGTTTGGGGTACTGGAGGACTGGAGTTGGGAAACACTGTTTGGGAGGACTGGGGACTGGTACTGGAGGACTGGAGTTGGGGAACATTGTTTGGGGTACTGGAGGACTGGAGTTGGGGAACATTGTTTGGGGTACTGGAGGACTGGAGTTGGGGAACATTGTTTGGGGGACTGGAGGACTGGAGTTGGGGAACATTGTTTGGGGTACTGGAGGACTGGAGTTGGGAAACACTGTTTGGGGGACTGGAGTTGGGGAACATTGTTTGGGGTACTGGAGGACTGGAGTTGGGGAACATTGTTTGGGGTACTGGGGGACTGGAGTTGGGAAACACTGCTGAGGGTGCTGAAGGACTGGACTTGGGAAACAATGCTGAGGGTGCTGAAGGACTGGAGTTGGAAAACACTGCTGGGAGTGCTGAAGGACTTGGGAAACACTGCTGGGGGTGCTGAAGGACTTGGGAAACACTGCTGGGGGGTGCTGAAGGACTTGGGAAACACTGCTGGGGGTGCTGAAGGACTGGACTTGGGAAACACTGCTGGGGGTGCTGAAGGACTGGACTTGGGAAACACTGCTGGGGCTGCTGAAGGACTGGAATTGGGAAACACTGCTGGGGGTGCTGAAGGACTGGACTTGGGAAACACTGCTGGGGGTGCTGAAGGACTGGACTTGGGAAACACTGCTGGGGGTGCTGAAGGACTGGAGTTGGGAAACACTGCTGGGGTGCTGAAGGACTTGGGAAACAATGCTGGGGGTGCTGAAGGACTGGAGTTGGGAAACACTGCTGGGGGTGCTGAAGGGACTTAGGAAACACTGCTGGGGGTGCTGAAGGACTTGGAAACACTGCTGGGGTGCTGAAGGACTGGACTTGAAACACTGCTGGGGGTGCTGAAGGACTGGACTTGGGAAACACTGCTGGGGGTGCTGAAGGACTGGAGTTGGGAAACACTGCTGGGGTGCTGAAGGACTTGGGAAACAATGCTGGGGGTGCTGAAGGACTGGAGTTGGGAAACACTGCTGGGGGTGCTGAAGGACTAGACTTGGAAAACACTGCTGGGGGTGCTGAAGGACTTAGGAAACACTGCTGGGGGTGCTGAAGGACTGGACTTGGGAAACACTGCCTCAGAGGAGCAGAATACATTTTGTCATGTGTTCTCTCTATACCTCACTTACTTCCTCTTACATTGGCATGTGTTCATCTTTCTCTCAAAGTCTTTCCATCGCTTTACCTCCCCCTCTCTCTCTCCCCTCTCTCTCCCCCTCTCTCTCCCCCTCTCTCTCCCCCCTCTCTCTCCCCCTCTCTCTCTCCCCCTCTCTCTCCCCCTCTCTCTCCCCTCTCTCCCCCTCTCTCTCCCCCTCTCCCCCCCTCTCTCTCCCCCTCTCTCCCCCCCTCTCTCTCCCCTCTCTCCCTCCCCTCTCTCTCTCCCCTCTCTCTCCCCCTCTCTCTCCCCTCTCTCTCTCTTCTCTCTCTCCCTCTCTCTCCCCCTCTCTCTCTCTTCTCTCTCTCCCCTCTCTCTCCCCCTCTCTCTCCCTCTCTCTCCCCCTCTCTCTCTCTTCTCTCTCCCCTCTCTCTCCCCCCTCTCTCTCCCTCTCTCTCTCCCCCTCTCTCTCCCCCTCCCTCTCTCTTCCCCTCTCCCTCTCCCCCCCTCTCTCTCTTCTCTCTCTCCCTCTCTCTCTCCCCCTCTCTCCCCTCTCTCTCTCTTCTCTCTCTCCCCCCTCTCTCTCCCCCTCTCTCTCTCCCCTCTCTCTCTCCCCCTCTCTCCCCCCCTCCCTCTCTCCCCCTCTCTCTCCCCTCTCTCTCTCCCCCTCTCTCCCCCCCCTCTCTCTCTCTCCCCTCTCTCTCCCCCTCTCTCCCCCTCTCTCCCCTCTCTCTCTCTTCTCTCTCTCCCCTCTCTCCCCTCTCTCTCTCCTCTCTCTCCCCTCTCTCTCCCCTCTATCTATCTCTCTCTCTCCCCTCTCTCTCCCTCCTCATCTCTCCTCATCTCTCTCCCCTCTCTCTCCCCTCTCTCTCCTCTCTCTCTCTCCCCTCTCTCTCTCCCCTCTCTCTCTCCCTTCTCTCTATCTCTCTCTCATGGAGACGTGTTTTCACATAACAGATGAATGACATGGGTTTGGAAGGCAGACGAAGGCTCAGTGTTTCTGACAGAGATGTTGAGGATGAAGAGCCAAATGGGAAACAGATGACCTTCATGAGCAGTGAGAAGCACACAGGAACGCTCTGTGCTGTCGTGGCACACTTCACTCTTATCAGTATACACTAAAAGGGATAAGGAGTTTGAAGCAGTGTGAAGTGGATTACCGAAAGCTGTATAGAGAAAAACACATAGCAGATCATAGCATGTGTGTCCAATGTAATGACAATCCATGAACCATGCCTGTTCTGTCTGTTTGACATGACGTACTGCTGAATGGATTGGAACATTGGCGCCTCCAATTTAATGAGCCCACAGCTGAGCCCACAGGTTCTTATAGTGGTCTATAAATGTGTGTGTGTGTGTGTGTTTAAGTGTGTGGAGTAGACAGGACAGCCTAAGGGTTTGTTTGAGGTTTGTTTGGATAATTAACAAACCAAAGGAGATCTATCTCTCAGCTGTCAAGTCTCCTGCTAGTGCAAACACCCCATCTTTTATTTAATAATTTACCTTTTCAAGCCTTCTTTTATTTCTTCAGCTTGACTTTTTCATTTCTAAGTAAAGGGATGGAAGTATGGAGGGGGTGGAGGAGAAGGCATTATCACAAATGATAGAGAAACGGAATGCATTAAACCACTTAGAAACATCAACTTCGACAAGACAAACAGCACCTAAGAGACAGAGATGGGGACGGGGACAGGGACGGGGCGGGGATGGGGCGGGGATGGGGACGGGGCGGGGCGGGGATGTGGACGGGGACAGGGGTGGGGATGGGGGCGGGGGCAGGGGGCGGGGATGGGGGCGGGGATGGGGACGGGGACGGGGATGGGGACGGGGATGGGGCGGGGCGGATGGGGACGGGGATGTGGGCGGGGGGGGATGGGGACGGGGATGGGACGGGGGCGGGGATGGGGATGGGGGCGGGGATGGGGACGGGGAGGGGCGGGGATGGGGACGGGGGCGGGGACGGGGGGATGGGGATGGGGACGGGGACAGGGGGTGGGGATGGGGCGGGGATGGGGACGGGGCGGGGATGGGGACGGAGCGAGGATTAATCTCTCCATCAAACTCCATAGTTCTCTCTCTATTTCCCTCTCCCTCAGTCTCTCTATCTCTTCTCTCAGAGGACATCGAGTGAGTTATCTATGAGCCACGGTGCTTATCTGAGGAATTCTGCACCACAGCCACAGATCCCTCATCACTGATGGACCAGCTGTCCCTAATCCGGATCACAAACTCAGCAGAAAAAACACGCTGGGGTGTATAACAAAACAACACTCACCCTTATCATGAGCAACTGAGTTGGTCATATACTGTTCATGTACACATAACAACTCATAGTATACACGTGTCGACAATTAGCACTGCACAGCACAGAACACAGCACAACATAGAGCTTTCACACAGAATGTCTGAGTTAGCTGATATGTTCACAATCCTGTCTTCTGGTGTGTACTTTTCCTTCAGCTTGCCTAGTTTTTAGTTTTTATTTAACCTTTATTTAACTAGGCAAGTCAGTTAAGAACAAATTCTTATTTACAATGACGGCCTAGCATGCATTGGTAATAAAAAAGAATCACAAATGTTGTCCCACATCAAAGCCTTTTCCTGCAGTAAAATAACCTAGTGGCCTCATGGGTTGAATGTTATTAATTATTTTCTTAATTTCATAATAAATAATCATAATTTTTATGGAGTATATTTCAACTCTATATCTTCAACTGTTTTTGTAAGCCCATAACCATGTGTTTGAGGTGTATACTTAAGTTTCAAAGTAGATTTATTTAAGACTTCCAAGAACCAATCCCTGATGTGACCCTGATTTAGCCCACTGCAGTCAATGGTTCATTCACTCTAGCAGTTTGCCTCGTCAGCCAGAATGGCATGAATTTCAATTAGACAACCCTTTATTTAAATGAGTGGAAAGAGAGAAATAAACACCTATTTCAATTAAGCTATTCTGTTCACCCAGAGAGCGATGACGTTTGTTGAAATTAGCATCAACATGACTCTAAATGAACGCTGCCCTCACTCAATAACAATCCATTTGGTCTGGTTCATTTCCCAGCGAAGCCTCTATCTGTGAGCTTAGTCACTGAGTTTAACGAAACTCACGAACAGCAAGTGGGGAACAAATGGGTTTGGCAAAGAAACTAAAGTGACCCTGGTTCTCTTAGCAGTCTAGAAATTGGGGGAGAGGAGGACAGAGAGGGAGGACACAGAGAGAGAGAGAGAGAGAGAGAGAAAGAAAGAAAGAAAGAAAGAAAGAATAGACTTTTTAATCCCATAGGTGTGACTGAGTTTCTCAGACAGCTTTAAACCCAGAGCTGAGGGAACCAGGGACAAGGGAGTCACAGCAGATCACTGGGTGAAAAAGTGACATGTCACCTGGGGTCACACCATGTCTGTTCTCCCCTCCCTGGAGTTGAGGCTGGAGCTGCAGCTGGAATGCCCCGTAGAGTCACAGACACACTACCATGACTGGCTTTACCAGTTGTTACTAAATTCATTTGATCTGTATGAAGTCAACATATTATACTGAACAAAAATACAGTGGGGAGAATAAGTATTTGATACACTGCCGATTTTGCAGGTTTTCCTACTTACAAAGCATGTAGAGGTCTGTAATTTTTTATCATAGGTACACTTAAACTGTGAGAGGCGGAATCTAAAACAAACATCCAGAAAATCACATTGTATGATTTTTAAGAAATTAATTTGTATTTTATTGCATGACATAAGTATTTGATACATCAGAAAAGCAGAACTTAATATTTGGTACAGAAACCTTTGTTTGCAATTACAGTGATCATACGTTTCCTGTAGTTCTTGACCAGGTTTGCACACACTGCAGCAGGGATTATGGCCCACTCCTCCATACAGACCTTCTCCAGATCCTTCAGGTTTCGGGGCTGTCGCTGGGCAATACGAACTTTCAGCTCCCTCCAAAGATTTTCTATTGGGTTCAGGTCTGGAGACTGGCTAGACCACTCCAGGACCTTGAGATGCTTCTTACGGAGCCACTCCTTAGTTGCCCTGGCTGTGTGTTTCGGGTCGTTGTCATGCTGGAAGACCCAGCCACGACCCATCTTCAATGCTCTTACTGAGGGAAGGAGGTTGTTGGCCAAGATCTCGCGATACATGGCCCCATCCATCTTCCCCTCAATACGGTGCAGTCGTCCTGTCCCCTTTGCAGAAAAGCATCCCCAAAGAATGATGTTTCCACCTCCATGCTTCATGGTTGGGATGGTGTTCTTGGGGTTGTACTCATCCTTCTTCTTCCTCCAAAAACGGAGAGTGGAGTTTAGACAAAAAGCTCTATTTTTGTCTCATCAGACCACATGACCTTCTCCCATTCCTCCTCTGGATCATCCAGATGGTCATTGGCAAACTTCAGACGGGCCTTGACTTGCGCTGGCTTGAGCAGGGGGACCTTGCGTGCACTGCAGGATTTTAATCCATGACGGCGTAGTGTGTTACTAATGGTTTTCTTTGAGACTGTGGTCCCAGCTCTCTTCAGGTCATTGACCAGGTCCTGCCGTGTAGTTCTGGGCTGATCCCTCACCTTCCTCATGATCATTGATGCCCCACGAGGTGAGATCTTGCATGGAGCCCCAGACCGAGGGTGATTGACCGTCATCTTGAACTTCTTCCATTTTCTAATAATTGCGCCAACAGTTGTTGCCTTCTTACCAAGCTGCTTGCCTATTGTCCTGAAGCCCATCCCAGTCTTGTGCAGGTCTACAATTTTATCCCTGATGTCTTTACACAGCTCTCTAGTCTTGGCCATTGTGGAGAGGTTGGAGTCTGTTTGATTGAGTGTGTGGACAGGTGTCTTTTATACAGGTAACGAGTTCAAACAGGTGCAGTTAATACAGGTAATGAGTGGAGAACAGGAGGGCTTCTTAAAGAAAAAACTAACAGGTCTGTGAGAGCTGGAATTCTTACTGGTTGGTAGGTGATCAAATACTTATGTCATGCAATAAAATGCAAATGAATTACTTAAAAATCATACAATGTGATTTTCTGGATTTTTGTTTTAGATTCCGTCTCTCACAGTTGAAGTGTACCTATGATAAAAATTATAGACCTCTACATGCTTGGTAAGTAGGAAAACCTGCAAAATCGGCAGTGTATCAAATACTTGTTCTCCCCACTGTATATATGCAACATGTAAAGTGTTGGTCCTATGTTTCATGAGCTAAAATCCAAAATCCCAGAAATGTTCCATATGAACAAAAAGCATATTTCTTTCAAATTTTGTGCACAAATTTGTTTAGAATCCCTGTTAGTGAGCATTTCTACTTTGTCAAGATGATCCATCCACCTGACAGGTGTGGCATATCAAGAAGCTAATTAAATGGCATAATCATTACACAGGTGCACCTTGTGCTGGGGACAATAAAAGGCCACTTTAAAATGTGCAGTTATGTCACAAAACACAATGCCACAGATGTCTCAAGTTTTGAGGGAGTGTGCAATTGAAATGCTGACTGCAGGAATGTCCACCAGAGCTGTTGCCAGAAAATGGAATGTTAATTTCTCTACCATAAGTTGCCTCCAACTTCGTTTTATAGAATTTGGCAGTACGCCCAACCGGCCTCACAACCGCAGACCACGTGTAACCAGGCCACCTCAGAACCTCTACATCCGGCTTTTTCACCTGCGGGATCGTCTGGGGGGGGTGCTGAGGAGTAATTCTGTCTGTAATAATGCCCTTTTGTGGGGAAGAACTCAATCTGATTGGCTGAGCCTGGCTCCCCAGTTGGTGGGCCTGACTGCCAAGTGGGTGTGCCTATGTCCTCCAAGGCCCATGGCTGCTCCCCTGCCCAGTCATGTGAAATATATTATGATTTATTTCAATTGACTGATTTCCTTATATGAACTGTAACTCAGTAAAATATTTTTAATTGTTGCATGTTGCGTATATATTTTTGTTCAGCATAGATAGAGAGTAAAATAAATGATAGGATGGAGGTTGATTTGGTAGCATATGGATTGCAGTAATGCAAAAGATAGTTAAGAATTTCCATAACATAACATCATGTGAGCAAATGGATTCCAGATGGACTTTTGAATAGAGGGCTATTCTATTAACGATGTCATCTCCAAAGTATTTTGCTCCAACCCATGTAATAGACTATGAAGAGGTTGATTATTGAACCAAATTCACTGTCTGTTGTACAGTGACTCTTATCAGACAAAGGCTCCCACTAAACGTCTAAAACTGCCACGTCCTGAGGGTTGGGGTTAGGGTTGGGGTTAGGGTTGAGGTCAGCTCTCACAATGGTCCCTCTCAGACATGCTCATTTTGTTTGGGACATTCCATTAGTTCTCAACCTCCTACAGAGAAAACTGAGGTGAATGGGCGCCATTGACCTACGAAAAGGCTAGCTGCCCCCCCCGCCGGCATCCAACCCCAACCCCCAGCTACCTCCTCCACAGTGAACTGTGGGCTTTAAGTCCTCCACAGACACAGGAAGGCACACCAGGTCACCAAAGGTAATCTTTTACAGCTGAAACTTCACGCTACACTCTCAGAAAGAAAGGTGCTATCTAGAGTCTGAAATGGTTCTTCTGCTGTCCCCATAGGAGAACCATTTGAATAACCACTTTTGATTCCAAGTATAACCCTTTTGGGTTCCATGTAGAATCCTTTCCACAGATGGTTCCACTTGGAACCCGAAAGGGTTCTACCTGGAACCAAAAAGAGTTCTCCTACGAGGACGGCCAAAGTGACTTAGTGACTGTAGAGTGTCGGGTCCTTTGTTGTAGAGGTGCCAGAATACAGCCACCACTTCTACGGTTGTGGTTAGGTTGTGGTTAGGTAGACACTATTAGAGACCTGAGTAGCACAGCAGACAAGGAGAGAGTTTTGTTGTTGGTATAAGCTCGCTGTGTTGAAACAGTCAGTCATTTTTTCTTTGTTAGGAAGGCTTTCTTACTCTCTCATGTCTTCTGTGGTGTTTGTCTGCTTGAAGATTTGAAGAGGCAAGTGCTTGGCTGGTAGAGAAAAGAAAGGAATAGAGATAAGATGAGAGGGAGAGAGAGCAGAGGTGTCATGCACAGAGAATCTAACAGGGTCTTGTCTTGTAGTGTGAAGTAGAGGTGCGATGAAGAGAATTTAAAATGTCAAAGTGCATAGTAGAGTAGTGGTGAAGAAATTGAACAAGATGTTCATATATCTCAGATCTAACAAACCCTCTCTTGCTCTCTCTCTCTCTCTCTCTCTCTACACACAAACCCATCTATCCCTCTCTCTCCATCTCTGTCTGTGTCGTATGGCACTCAGCAGTACTGTCCATAAGAAATCCAACACAGATGTCATATCTGGGCTTTGGTCCAGGCAGACAGCCAGGGAGCTAGGCAGGGAGGGAGCCAGGCAGGCAGGCAGGTAGGAGGCCAGGGAGGCGGGGAGGTAGGAAGCCAGGGAGGCAGGGAGGTAGGAAGCCAGGGAGGCAGGGAGGTAGGAAGCCAGGGAGGCAGGGAGGTAGGAAGCCAGGGAGGCAGGGAGGTAGGAAGCCAGGGAGGCAGGGAGGTAGGAAGCCAGGGAGGCGGGGAGGTAAGAAGCCAGGGAGGCAGGGAGGTAGGAAGCCAGGGAGGCAGGGAGGGAGCCAGGCAGGCAGGCAGGTAGGAAGCCAGGCAGGCAGGCAGGTAGGAAGCCAGGGAGGCAGGGAGGTAGGCAGGCAGGCAGTCAGGGAGGCAGCCAGGGAGGCAGGCAGGTAGGCAGCCAGGGAGGCAGGCAGGTAGGAAGCCAGGGAGGCAGGCAGGTAGGAAGCCAGGGAGGCAGGGAGGTAGGAAGCCAGGGAGGCAGGGAGGGCGGCAGGCAGGCAGGTAGGAAGCCAGGGAGGCAGGCAGGCAGGGAGGTAGGCAGGCAGGCAGGGAGTCAGGTAGGCAGGGAGGGAGGCACGCAGGGAGGCAGGGAGGCAGGGAGTCAGGGAGGGAGTGGTGCAGGGAGGGAGGCACGCAGGGAGGCAGGGAGTCAGGGAGGGAGGTAGGCAGGGAGGGAGGCACGCAGGGAGTCAGGGAGGGAGGTAGGCAGGGAGGGAAGCACGCAGGGAGTCAGGGAGGCAGGGAGGCAGGGAGGGAGGTAGGCAGCCAGGGAGGCAGCCAGGGAGGTGGCCAGGGATGCAAATAGTCAGCCAGATAATCAGTCAGATAGTCAGCCAGATATTCAGCCAGATAGTCAGCCAGGGACACACACACACACACACACACACACACACACACACACACACACACACACACACACACACACACACACACACACTGAACGGAATATGGCATCAATTCAGTCCCAGAACACTTCAACGGTTCTTATTGACTAATGACATAGATTTGCTGGTACATAACCCATGCACATACACACACTAAAACACACAGCTGGGCGCACAAGTAGAGCCACACAGACATTGCCACACTCCCTGAAATGCAAACTGTTAAACACAACCACAAGCACACACTCTAAACCCGAGTCTCTCTCACACACTCAAACAAACAACCACTGTCACCCTATATGGAATGAGGCCTGCTGTCTATTGAGCAGCAAAAGGGGAAGAAAGAATCATTTGACTCTGGAAAGGTAATTCTGTAGTTCCTAGGAAAATGTATTTAGGAGGGCACAACACATACTCCCTAAATCGTGTGTGTGTGTGTGTGTGTGTGTGTGTGTGTGTGTGTGTGTGTGTGTGTGTGTGTGTGTGTGTGTGTGTGTGTGTGTGTGTGTGTGTGTGTGTGTGTGTGTGTGTGTGTGTGTGTGTGTGTGTGTGTGTGTGTGTGTGTGTGTGTGTGTGTGTGTGTGTGTGAGTGAGTGCAGTTTAGTACAGGAAGTACAGTTGAAGTCGGAAGTTTACATACACCTTAGCCAAGTACATTTAAACTCAGTTTTTCACAATTCCTGACATTTAATTACAGTAATAATTCCCTGTTTTAGGTCAGTTAGGATCACCACTTTATTTCAAGAATGTGAAACGTCAGAATAATAGTACAGAGAACTATTTATTTCAGCTTTTATTTCTTTCATCACATTCCCAGTGGGTCAAACGTTTACATACACTCAATTAGTATTTGGTAGCATTGCCTTTAAATTGTTTAACTTGTGTCAGACATTTCGGGTAGCCTTTCACAAGCTTCCCACAATAAGTTGGGTGAATTTTGGCCCATTCTTTCTGACAGAGCTGGTGTAACTGAGTCAGGTTTGTGGGCCTCTTTGCTCGCACATGCTTTTTCAGTTCTGCCCACAAATTTTCTACTGGGTTGAGGTTGTGGCTTTGTGATGGTCACTCCAATACTTTGACTTTGTTGTCCTTAAGCCATTTTGCCACAACTTTGGAAGTATGCTTGGGGTCATTGTCCATTTGGAAGACCCATTTGTGACCAAGCTTTAACTTCCTGACTGATGTCTTGAGATGTTGCCTCAATATATCCACAGAATTTTCCCTTCTCGTGAAGCCATCTATTTTGGAAGTGCACCAGTCCCTCCTGCAGCAAAGCACAACCGCAACATGATGCAGCCACCCCCGTGCTTCACGGTTGGGATGGTGTTCTTCGGCTTGCAAGCCTCCCCCTTTTTCCTCCAAACATAATGATGATCATTATGGCCAAACAGTTCTATTTTTGTTTCATCAGACCAGAGGATATTTCTCCAAAAAGTACAATCTTTGCCCACATGTGCAGTTGCAAACAGTAGTCTGGCTTATTTATGGTGGTTTTGGAGCAGTGACTTCTTCCTTGCTGAGCGGCTCTTCTGCACAGATTCTGTCAGACCTGGGCACTGACAGTACATCTCAGTAAGACAAAAATAATGGTGTTCCAACAAAGGTCCAGTTGCCAGGACCATTAATACAAATTCCATCTAAACACTGTTGCCCTAGAGCACACAAAAAAACTATACATACCTCTGCCTAAACATCAGCACCACAGGTAACTTCCACAAAGCTGTGAATGATCTGAGAGACAAGGCAAGAAGGGCCTTATATGCCATCAAAAGGAACATAATATTCAAAATCTCAATTAAGATCTTGCTCAAAAATACTTGAATCAGTTATAGAACCCATTGCCTTTTATGGGGGTGAGGTTTGGGGTCCACTCACCAACCACTAATTCACAAAAAGGGACAAACACCATGCAGAATTCTGCAAAAACAATGTAAAACACAAAATAATATATGCAGAGCAGAATGCCAGCATCCCGGAGTTGCCTCTTCACTGTTGACGTTGAGACTGGTGTTTTGAGGGTACTATTTAATGAAGCTGCCAGTTGAGGACTTGTGAGGCGTCTGTTTCTCAAACTAGACACTCTAATGCACTTGTGCTTTTGCTTAGTTGTGCATCTGGGCCTCCCACTCCTCTTTCTATTCTGTTAGAGACAGTTTTCGCTGTTCTGTGAAGGGAGTAGTACACAGCATTGTACGAGATCTTCAGTTTCTTGGCAATTTCTCGCATGGAATAGCCTTCATTTCTCAGAACAAGAATAGACTGACAAGTTTCAGAAGAAAGTGCTTTGTTTCTGGCCATTTTGAGCCTGTAATCGAGCCCACAAATGCCGATGCTCCAGATACTCAACTAGTCTAAAGAAGGCCAGTTTTATTGCTTCTTTAATCAGAACAACAGTTTTCATCTGTGCTAACATAATTGCAAAAGGGTTTTCTAATGATCAATTAGCCTTTTAAAATGATAAACTTGGATTAGCTAACACAACGTGCCATTGTAGCACAGGAGTGATGGTTGCTGATAAAAGCCCTCTATGTAGATATTCCATGAAAAATCAGCCGTTTCCAGCTACAATAGTCATTAATAACATTAACAATGTCTACACTGTATTTCTGATCAATTTGATGTTATTTTAATAGACAAAAAATGTGCTTTTCTTTCAAAAACAAGGACATTTCTAAGTGACCCCAAACTTTTGAACAGTATTATATTTCCCATGTCAATAAAGCCATTTGAATTGAAATTGAACGCAGAGAGAGAGACAGTGATTCACACACACCAGCCTAGTCTTTCAAAGGCGGGCTCTCTGGGTGTGGCTCTCTGGGTGTGTGTTACGAAGGTAGGCAGGGGATTCTGGAACAGTCAACCCCCTCCACACATCTTATAGATAACACATGAATCAATAAATAACAGCCCATGTAATGTAGGCCTATATATCAGCATATGCTGGAGAAAAAAAACAAGCTACTGTAAAAAGCATATGCAAATCAAATACTTTTACAGTAAAGTGATAACGCAACCAACCGTGATCAGAAGATACAGACAAGAGATTAAAGAGCTCTGTGTAAAAGCTGTAATAGAAACTTGTGTTATTTTTATGAAGGGAAAAATCTTTTCATGTGGTAAAGTAGTTTTTGTGCCGTAGAGGCTTTTAGAATTGATGTCCTCATCAACAGGAGTACTTCCGGATTCAGTCCTTGTTTTGGCAGCTTGTCTTGATCCCCCTCTATCTAATGGAGTTTTTCCTACCTGCTTTATTTCTCTCCCTCGTCCAATACTTTTAGAGGGGTTTGGGCCAAATGGTTTCATATAGCAATTCACAGCAATGACGCTGTAGAAGCCCACTTCTTTACTCAGGATGCACCAGTCAAGCTCAACTCTTTAGAATGAGTATTCATTGCAGAGCAATAAATCGCCTCTCAGTCAATTTTGCTACGATTATGTCTCGTATTCATTGCATGGCAAGCTAATGGAACAGAATACAGAGGTGCAGCATTTTGGGCGCAAAAGGGGCGTTCCCTTATATGGATATTTTAGGGGCCCTAAATGAGGAGTACCTGTGAAAACATGACTAGGATCAGTGACTGCTTCAGAAGGAAGCTTTATTAAAGGCCAGAACAAACACAGTTCTCAGAGCAGCTTTAATAAAGGCCAGAACAAACACAGTTCTCAGAGCAGCTTTATTAAAGGCCAGAACAAACACAGTTCTCAGAGCAGCTTTATTAAAGGCCAGAACAAACACAGTTCTCAGAGCAGCTTTATTAAAGGCCAGAACAAACACAGTTCTCAGAGCAGCTTTATTAAAGGCCAGAACAAACACAGTTCTCAGAGCAGCTTTATTAAAGGCCAGAACAAACACAGTTCTCAGAGCAGCTTTATTAAAGGCCAGAACAAACACAGTTCTCAGAGCAGCTTTATTAAAGGCCAGAACAAACACAGTTCTCAGAGCAGCTTTAACAAAGGCCAGAACAAACACAGTTCTCAGAGCAGCTTTAATAAAGGCCAGAACAAACACAGTTCTCAGAGCAGCTTTATTGTAGATCTAGATGGATAGAATTCAATGTTACTGCCATGAGAAAACTGCTCAACAATAAGATTATCGTATTGTTATGATGTTGTTGAGGAACATAAACACATAGGCTGTAATCCCCCCAATCTCCCATCTCCACTTTACACTAAACACATTCTGAAGAATCCTTTTAATCCTTCGAAGAATCCCCCGCCCTCCTGCCCCCATACACACAGCTACATAGTAAATGTTGCCCAGATGTTACTTAGGAAGAGTACAGTATGTTTTTACTTTTAAATCCGCTCTGCAGGGAACAGGAATGGAAACGGTGCCTCCCGCCATCCAACACTCCTACAGACCCTCCATTATCCCCCTTCTCCCTCCCTACAGACTCCCTCACTCTCTCCTTCCCCCTGTCCCTGCCATACAGACTATCTCCTCTATCCCCTTCTCCCTCCCTCTATACCCTCTCCCTAACTCCCTCCCTCTATCCCCTTTCTCCCTCTCTGCCTCCCTCTATCCCCCTTCTCCCTCTCTCCCTCCCTCCCTCTATCCCCTTCTCCCTCCCTCTATCCGCTTCTCCCTAACTCCCTCCCTCTATTCCCCTTCTCCCTCTCTCCTTCCTCTATACCCTTCTCCCTCTCTCCCTCCCTCCCTCTATCCCCTTCCCCTCTCCCTCCCTATACCCCTCCCTCTATCATTCTCCCTCTCTTCCTCCCTCTATCCCCTTCTCCTTCTCTCCCTCCTCTATCCCCTTCTCCCTAACTCCCTCCCTCTATACCCTTCTCCCTCTCTCCCTCCCTCTATCCCCTTCTCCCTAACTCCCTCCCTCTATCCCCTTCTCCCTAACTCCCTCCCTCTATCCCCTTCTCCCTAACTCCTCTCCCTCTATACCCTTCTCCCTAACTCCCTCCCTCTATCCCCTTCTCCCTAACTCCTTCCTTCTATACCCTTCTCCCTCTCTCCCTCCCTCTATACCCTTCTCCCTAACTCCTTCCCTCTATCCCCTTCTCCCTAACTCCCTCCCTCTATACCCTTCTCCCTAACTCCCTCCTCTATACCCTTCTCCCTAACTCCTTCCCTCTATCCCCTTCTCCCTCTCTCCCTCCCTCTATACCCTTCTCCCTCTCTCCCTCCCTCTATCCCTCCCTCTATCCCCTATCCCCTTCTCCCTCTCTCCCTCCCTCTATACCCTTCTCCCTCTCTCCCTCCCTCTATACCCTTCTCCCTCTCTCCCTCCCTCTATCCCCTTCTCCTTCTCTCCCTCCCTCTATCCCCTTCTCCCTCTCTCCCTCCCTCTATCCCCTTCTCCCTCTCTCCCTCCCTCTATCCCCTTCTCCCTAACTCCTCCCTCTATACCCTTCTCCCTAACTCCCTCCCTCTATCCCCTTCTCCCTAACTCCCTCCCTCTATACCCTTCTCCCTAACTCCCTCCCTCTATACCCTTCTCCCTAACTCCTTCCCTCTATTACCTTCTCCCTCTCTCTATCCCCTTCTCCCTCTCTCCCTCCCTCTATCCCCTTCTCCCTCTCTCCCTCCCTCTATCCCCTTCTCCCTCTCTCCCCTTCTCCCTCTATCCCCTTCTCCCTCTCTCCCTCCGTCACTTTTCCTTTAAACCTAGCTTAATCCCAGTCAGATTATGGTCTTTATTAAAAGGACTAGCGTAATCCTCCCACTTTAATTTGGTTATATTCTCCCTGTACACTGAGCTATACACCAGCTCTGAGCTGGGATTGTTGAGACGAGACCAGCCATACCTAAATTAAACCTCAAGGCTGTAATACATGGATTAAGTGTGGCTGGCATATTAATCATTCCTGCAGTTGGCCTATTACTGTATATTTGCCTACCATTGTCTTACCATTATGAGCAGAACAATTCACCTCAATCCATTTTCATTTATGAACCCATATTGGTTTTTGATGATCTATGGAATTCCATTTTCTATGGGTGGGTCCTCAATAAGACCACCACTTTGGCTCTATTTTGCTCTAATCTTATAATAGCCTTAACCCCTTGACCTCCAAGGACCTAACATAAAGTCATGCTACCAGAAGTAGATTCCCATCGAGAGCAGAAGCCCCCTAGGGTTCCAAAATGTTTCTTCGGCTGTCCCCATAGGATAACTATTTTTGGTTCCAGGTAGAACCTTTTTGGTTCCAGGTAGAACTCTTTTGGGTTCCATTTAGAGAGGATTCTACATGGAACCTAATAGGCTTCTACCTGGAACCAAAAAGGGTTCTTTAAAGGGTTTGCCAATGGGGACAGCCGAAGAACCCTTTTAGGTTCTAGATAGCACCTTTTTTCCTAAGATTGTAGTCTGGAAGTCCATACAACCTAACAGCGTAACTCAACAAGCTTGCTGTTGCCACCCAAATGAGTGATGGAATAGCTGCCGCAACAGTAATAATCATATTCATAGCTATAATCCCTCTCTCAAACTGCATGATAAAGAAAAGAGGGGAGGGGGGAGGGGGAAGGGAGGGAGGGGGAAGGGAGGGGGAGAGAGTGATCGAGATGGATGATCTCCTGCTTGTAAAAAATAAAGAGGGATAAATCAACAGAAGATAATAACAGTGTGTGTGACATTGGCCCAGAGCGCTAAGCAAGGCTAAATACTGTACTGAAAAACAACAGGCTGGGGTGTGTTTGTAATAATATATTTCCTGAATGAAATTTCAATAGCAGCAGGCACCCCAAACTCATTTAAACCAAATATTTTGTTGAAAAGAGACACCCGGTGAGTTGAAGTTTTAACAGGTGGATGGAGGCAGCTAATAGGCTGTGGGAGAGATGATGTCCCACACCGCATGTTTAGGATTGGCTATAATGCCCACCCAAAACCTCCCTCCGTACTAAACCAATTTGCACAACCCAAAGAGGGGGGGGGGGGACTTGTTATCCCACCTGTTCTGTTGAAGATGCCAGGCAGTGTAACAGCAGGTACCAGACCTGGACCAAACCTGGACCATGTCCAGCAGACAGACAGGGCAGACTTGGCATCTCAGTGCCTGTATGTATCATGGTGTCTACAGCTATGCAGACAGTTCACCTTTAGCTTTCACTTATACTGTACAGCAGACACAGACCTTCTGATGTCTGTTCAGTTCTACCCCTCTGGGCACAGACATCAGTTCAGAGTCTAGTTTTGATTTACTTTTCAAGAAAAAAATGTAACCATCTCATTGGATTTAGGGTCAAATGTGAGTGACACAAATGACCAAAAAAACACACACAAATGACCTAAACTCCTTTAAGTGTATTACTGCAAATCCAATCAGTTTTCCACATTGATTCAACATCATCACATAGATTTTTTTTTGTTCATATGATGTGGAAACAGTTAATGCAACCAGTTTGTGCCCAGTGGGCCATATCAGATATGTAGAAACATCTCCTTCTCTCTCTCTCAAATCAAATCAAACTTTATTTGTCACATGCGCCGAATACAACAAGTGTAGACGTTACCGTGAAATGCTTACTTACAAGATTCCTTATTTACCAAATAAACTGAAGTACAAAATGATAAAAAGTAACACAATAAAATAACAATAATGAGTCTATATGCAGGGGGTACTGGTACTGAGTCAATGTGCGGGTGTACAGGTTAGAGGTCATTTGTACATGTAGGTAGGGGTGAAGTGATAATAAACAGCGAGTAGCAGCTGTGTAAAAACAAATGGGGGTGGTTCAATGTAAATAGTCTGGTGGCAATTTGATTCATTGTTCAGCAGTCGTATGGCTTGGGGGTAGAAGCTGTTAAGGAGCCTTTTGGTCCTAGACGTGGCACTCCGGTACCACTTGCCATGCGGTAGCAGAGAGAACAGTAAATGAGTTGGGTGACTGGAGTCTCTGACAATATTTTGGGCTTTCCTCTGACACGCCTGGTATAGAGGTCCCGGATGGCAGGAAGCTTGGCCCCAGTGATGTACTGGGCCGTACACACTACCCTCTGTAGCGCCTTATGGTCAGATGCTGAGCAGTTGCCATACCAGGTGGTGATGCAACCGGTCAGGATGCTCTCGATGGTACAGCTGTTGAACTTTTTGAGGTTCTGGGAACCCATGCCAAATCTTTTCAGTCTCCTGAGGGGGAAAAGGTGTTGTCTTGCCCTCTTCACGACTGTATTGGTGTGTTCAGAGCATGATAATTCATTGGTGATGTGGACACCAAGGAACTTGAAACTCTCGACCCGCTCCACTACAGCCTTTTCCTGTAGTCCATGATCAGCTCATTTGTCTTGATCACATTGAGGGCGAGGTTGTTCTCCTGGCACCACACTGCCAGGTCTCTAACTTCCTCCCTATAGGCTGTCTCATCGTTGTCGGTGATCAGGCATACCACTGTTGTGTTGTCAGCAAACTTAATGATGGTGTTGGAGTCGTGTTTGGCCATACAGTTGAGGGTGAACAGGGAGTACAGGAGGGGACTAAGTACACACCCCTAGGAGCCCCAGTGTTGAGGATCAGCGTGGCAGACATATTGTTGCCTACCCTTACTACCTGGGGGTGACCCGTCAGGAAGTCCAGGATCCAGTTGCAGAGGGAGGTGTTTAGTCCCAGGGTCCTTAGCTTAGTGATGATCTTTGTGGGTACTATGGTGTTGAACACTGAGCTGTAGTCGATGAACAGCATTCTCACGTGTTCCTTTCGTCCAGGTGGGAAAGGGCATTGGGGAGTAAGAGTAGATTAAAATTATTGTTCCTCCACTCTCCACCTTCTCACGCTCTACCTCCTCACTCTCTACCTCACCACCCTTCTACCCCTTCACTCCTCTACCCCTTCACCCCTCTACCCACCCTACCCCTCTTCACCCCTCTATCAGTTCTAGGGATTATTTATGGTTAGCCCGTCTGTCTCGCTGCTCAGTGCTCACACCTCTGAAGGGCAGGGCACTGAAAAAGGCAGAACCTTTTCTCCCACTCTCCATGACTCACCAATTGTAAACCTGCCAAGACAACCTTGAGCTAACATGACTGTTGAAGTCTTTCACCACATTACCTAACACACTGGCATAGAACTACCTCCCTGAGGAGGAACTGAGTGCCCAAACATTTCTTCAGTCACAGAGTGAATAGAAATCTGTGAGTAGTATAGTTTGACTGTCTTCATTTTCTTCCTGCAAACTACGCCTGCTAGCCTACCAGCACACATTTATACCACAGTAGTGGGTCTGGGAAAGATCTGATAGATAGAGATTAAGGACTGAGAGCAGAGAGAGAGAGAGCAGATGATACTCTGCCTCAGTCTGATTAACTGTGGTGTCCTGGAGGTGTTGATGGCTTGTTGCTGCTCCACTGATCAGCGGATCTAACAGTAATCCCATCACCACACAGCAGTCTCTCTCTCTCTCTCACACACACACACACACACACACACACACACACACACACACACACACACACACACACACACACACACACACACACACACACACACACACACACACACACACACACACACACACACACACACACACACACACACACACACACACACACACACACACACACACACACACACACACACGAGCCTGCAGGCAGAAACAAGTTGAGAACGTCAAGCCTGGGTAACATCACATTGAAGCCAGGATCTGATGCTGTGACCAGGTGTGTCTATTATATCTTCTATTGTTACAGGAGCCCCTTCTGAAGAGACTGTAGGTACACATCTCAACGGAATCACTCTGTCTCTCTGTGTCTATTATATCTTCTATTGTTACAGGAGCCCCTTCTGAAGAGACTGTAGGTACACATCTCAACGGAATCACTCTGTCTCTCTGTGTCTATTATATCTTCTATTGTTACAGGAGCCCCTTCTGAAGAGACTGTAGGTACACATCTCAACGGAATCACTCTGTCTCTCTGTGTCTATTATATCTTCTATTGTTACAGGAGCCCCTTCTGAAGAGACTGTAGGTACACATCTCAACGGAATCACTCTGTCTCTCTGTGTCTATTATATCTTCTATTGTTACAGGAGCCCCTTCTGAAGAGACTGTAGGTACACATCTCAACGGAATCACTCTGTCTCTCTGTGTCTATTATATCTTCTATTGTTACAGGAGCCCCTTCTGAAGAGACTGTAGGTACACATCTCAACGGAATCACTCTGTCTCTCTGTGTCTATTATATCTTCTATTGTTACAGGAGCCCCTTCTGAAGAGACTGTAGGTACACATCTCAACGGAATCACTCTGTCTCTCTGTGTCTATTATATCTTCTATTGTTACAGGAGCCCCTTCTGAAGAGACTGTAGGTACACATCTCAACGGAATCACTCTGTCTCTCTGTGTCTATTATATCTTCTATTGTTACAGGAGCCCCTTCTGAAGAGACTGTAGGTACACATCTCAACGGAATCACTCTGTCTCTCTGTGTCTATTATATCTTCTATTGTTACAGGAGCCCCTTCTGAAGAGACTGTAGGTACACATCTCAACGGAATCACTCTGTCTCTCTGTGTCTATTATATCTTCTATTGTTACAGGAGCCCCTTCTGAAGAGACTGTAGGTACACATCTCAACGGAATCACTCTGTCTCTCTGTGTCTATTATATCTTCTATTGTTACAGGAGCCCCTTCTGAAGAGACTGTAGGTACACATCTCAACGGAATCACTCTGTCTCTCTGTGTCTATTATATCTTCTATTGTTACAGGAGCCCCTTCTGAAGAGACTGTAGGTACACATCTCAACGGAATCACTCTGTCTCTCTGTGTCTATTATATCTTCTATTGTTACAGGAGCCCCTTCTGAAGAGACTGTAGGTACACATCTCAACGGAATCACTCTGTCTCTCTGTGTCTATTATATCTTCTATTGTTACAGGAGCCCCTTCTGAAGAGACTGTAGGTACACATCTCAACGGAATCACTCTGTCTCTCTGTGTCTATTATATCTTCTATTGTTACAGGAGCCCCTTCTGAAGAGACTGTAGGTACACATCTCAACGGAATCACTCTGTCTCTCTGTGTCTATTATATCTTCTATTGTTACAGGAGCCCCTTCTGAAGAGACTGTAGGTACACATCTCAACGGAATCACTCTGTCTCTCTGTGTCTATTATATCTTCTATTGTTACAGGAGCCCCTTCTGAAGAGACTGTAGGTACACATCTCAACGGAATCACTCTGTCTCTCTGTGTCTATTATATCTTCTATTGTTACAGGAGCCCCTTCTGAAGAGACTGTAGGTACACATCTCAACGGAATCACTCTGTCTCTCTGTGTCTATTATATCTTCTATTGTTACAGGAGCCCCTTCTGAAGAGACTGTAGGTACACATCTCAACGGAATCACTCTGTCTCTCTGTGTCTATTATATCTTCTATTGTTACAGGAGCCCCTTCTGAAGAGACTGTAGGTACACATCTCAACGGAATCACTCTGTCTCTCTGTGTCTATTATATCTTCTATTGTTACAGGAGCCCCTTCTGAAGAGACTGTAGGTACACATCTCAACGGAATCACTCTGTCTCTCTGTGTCTATTATATCTTCTATTGTTACAGGAGCCCCTTCTGAAGAGACTGTAGGTACACATCTCAACGGAATCACTCTGTCTCTCTGTGTCTATTATATCTTCTATTGTTACAGGAGCCCCTTCTGAAGAGACTGTAGGTACACATCTCAACGGAATCACTCTGTCTCTCTGTGTCTATTATATCTTCTATTGTTACAGGAGCCCCTTCTGAAGAGACTGTAGGTACACATCTCAACGGAATCACTCTGTCTCTCTGTGTCTATTATATCTTCTATTGTTACAGGAGCCCCTTCTGAAGAGACTGTAGGTACACATCTCAACGGAATCACTCTGTCTCTCTGTGTCTATTATATCTTCTATTGTTACAGGAGCCCCTTCTGAAGAGACTGTAGGTACACATCTCAACGGAATCACTCTGTCTCTCTGTGTCTATTATATCTTCTATTGTTACAGGAGCCCCTTCTGAAGAGACTGTAGGTACACATCTCAACGGAATCACTCTGTCTCTCTGTGTCTATTATATCTTCTATTGTTACAGGAGCCCCTTCTGAAGAGACTGTAGGTACACATCTCAACGGAATCACTCTGTCTCTCTGTGTCTATTATATCTTCTATTGTTACAGGAGCCCCTTCTGAAGAGACTGTAGGTACACATCTCAACGGAATCACTCTGTCTCTCTGTGTCTATTATATCTTCTATTGTTACAGGAGCCCCTTCTGAAGAGACTGTAGGTACACATCTCAACGGAATCACTCTGTCTCTCTGTGTCTATTATATCTTCTATTGTTACAGGAGCCCCTTCTGAAGAGACTGTAGGTACACATCTCAACGGAATCACTCTGTCTCTCTGTGTCTATTATATCTTCTATTGTTACAGGAGCCCCTTCTGAAGAGACTGTAGGTACACATCTCAACGGAATCACTCTGTCTCTCTGTGTCTATTATATCTTCTATTGTTACAGGAGCCCCTTCTGAAGAGACTGTAGGTACACATCTCAACGGAATCACTCTGTCTCTCTGTGTCTATTATATCTTCTATTGTTACAGGAGCCCCTTCTGAAGAGACTGTAGGTACACATCTCAACGGAATCACTCTGTCTCTCTGTGTCTATTATATCTTCTATTGTTACAGGAGCCCCTTCTGAAGAGACTGTAGGTACACATCTCAACGGAATCACTCTGTCTCTGTGTCTATTATATCTTCTATTGTTACAGGAGCCCCTTCTGAAGAGACTGTAGGTACACATCTCAACGGAATCACTCTGTCTCTCTGTGTCTATTATATCTTCTATTGTTACAGGAGCCCCTTCTGAAGAGACTGTAGGTACACATCTCAACGGAATCACTCTGTCTCTCTGTGTCTATTATATCTTCTATTGTTACAGGAGCCCCTTCTGAAGAGACTGTAGGTACACATCTCAACGGAATCACTCTGTCTCTCTGTGTCTATTATATCTTCTATTGTTACAGGAGCCCCTTCTGAAGAGACTGTAGGTACACATCTCAACGGAATCACTCTGTCTCTCTGTGTCTATTATATCTTCTATTGTTACAGGAGCCCCTTCTGAAGAGACTGTAGGTACACATCTCAACGGAATCACTCTGTCTCTCTGTGTCTATTATATCTTCTATTGTTACAGGAGCCCCTTCTGAAGAGACTGTAGGTACACATCTCAACGGAATCACTCTGTCTCTCTGTGTCTATTATATCTTCTATTGTTACAGGAGCCCCTTCTGAAGAGACTGTAGGTACACATCTCAACGGAATCACTCTGTCTCTCTGTGTCTATTATATCTTCTATTGTTACAGGAGCCCCTTCTGAAGAGACTGTAGGTACACATCTCAACGGAATCACTCTGTCTCTCTGTGTCTGTCTCTCTGTGTCTATTATATCTTCTATTGTTACAGGAGCCCCTTCTGAAGAGACTGTAGGTACACATCTCAACGGAATCACTCTGTCTCTCTGTGTCTGTCTCTCTGTGTCTATTATATCTTCTATTGTTACAGGAGCCCCTTCTGAAGAGACTGTAGGTACACATCTCAACGGAATCACTCTGTCTCTCTGTGTCTATTATATCTTCTATTGTTACAGGAGCCCCTTCTGAAGAGACTGTAGGTACACATCTCAACGGAATCACTCTGTCTCTCTGTGTCTATTATATCTTCTATTGTTACAGGAGCCCCTTCTGAAGAGACTGTAGGTACACATCTCAACGGAATCACTCTGTACACATCTCTGTGTCTGTCTCTCTGTGTCTATTATATCTTCTATTGTTACAGGAGCCCCTTCTGAAGAGACTGTAGGTACACATCTCAACGGAATCACTCTGTCTCTCTGTGTCTATTATATCTTCTATTGTTACAGGAGCCCCTTCTGAAGAGACTGTAGGTACACATCTCAACGGAATCATCTCTGTCTCTCTGTGTCTGTCTCTCTGTGTCTATTATATCTTCTATTGTTACAGGAGCCCCTTCTGAAGAGACTGTAGGTACACATCTCAACGGAATCACTCTGTCTCTCTGTGTCTGTCTCTCTGTGTCTATTATATCTTCTATTGTTACAGGAGCCCCTTCTGAAGAGACTGTAGGTACACATCTCAACGGAATCACTCTGTCTCTCTGTGTCTGTCTCTCTGTGTCTATTATATCTTCTATTGTTACAGGAGCCCCTTCTGAAGAGACTGTAGGTACACATCTCAACGGAATCACTCTGTCTCTCTGTGTCTATTATATCTTCTATTGTTACAGGAGCCCCTTCTGAAGAGACTGTAGGTACACATCTCAACGGAATCACTCTGTCTCTCTGTGTCTGTCTCTCTGTGTCTGTCTCTCTATGTCTGTCTCTCTGTGTCTGTCTCTCTGTGTCTGTCTCTCTGTGTCTGTCTCTCTGTGTCTGTCTCTCTGTGTCTGTCTCTCTGTGTCTGTCTCTCTATGTCTGTCTCTCTGTGTCTGTCTCTCTGTGTCTGTCTCTCTGTGTCTGTCTCTCTATGTCTGTCTCTCTGTGTCTGTCTCTCTATGTCTGTCTCTCTGTGTCTGTCTCTCTATGTCTGTCTTCTCTGTGTCTATCTCTCTGTGTCTGTCTCTCTGTGTCTGTCTCTCTGTGTCTGTCTCTCTATGTCTGTCTCTCTGTGTCTGTGTCTGTCTCTCTGTGTCTGTCTCTCTATGTCTGTCTCTCTGTGTCTGTCTCTCTGTGTCTGTCTCTCTGTGTCTGTCTCTCTGTGTCTGTCTCTCTATGTCTGTCTCTCTGTGTCTGTCTCTCTGTGTCTATTATATCTTCTATTGTTACAGGAGCCCCTTCTGAAGAGACTGTAGGTACACATCTCAACGGAATCACTCTGTCTCTCTGTGTCTGTCTCTCTGTGTCTGTCTCTCTATGTCTGTCTCTCTGTGTCTGTCTCTCTATGTCTGTCTCTCTCTGTCTGTCTCTCTGTGTCTGTCTCTCTGTGTCTGTCTCTCTGTGTCTGTCTCTCTGTGTCTGTCTCTCTGTGTCTCTCTGTCTCTCTGTCTGTCTCTCTGTGTCTGTCTCTCTGTGTCTGTCTCTCTGTGTCTGTCTCTCTGTGTCTGTCTCTCTGTGTCTGTCTCTCTGTGTCTGTCTCTCTGTCTCTCTCTGCCTGTCTGTCTCTCTGTGTCTGTCTCTCTGTGTCTGTCTCTCTGTGTCTGTCTCTGTGTCTCTGTCTCTCTCTGCCTGTCTGTCTGTCTCTCTGTGTCTGTCTCTCTGTGTCTGTCTCTCTATGTCTGTCTCTCTGTGTCTGTCTCTCTGTGTCTGTCTCTCTGTGTCTGTCTCTCTATGTCTGTCTCTCTGTGTCTGTCTCTCTGTGTCTGTCTCTCTGTGTCTGTCTCTCTGTGTCTGTCTCTCTATGTCTGTCTCTCTGTGTCTGTCTCTCTATGTCTGTCTCTCTGTGTCTGTCTCTCTATGTCTGTCTCTCTGTGTCTGTCTCTCTGTGTCTGTCTCTCTATGTCTGTCTCTCTATGTCTGTCTCTCTGTGTCTGTCTCTCTGTGTCTGTCTCTCTGTGTCTGTCTCTCTGTGTCTGTCTCTCTGTGTCTGTCTCTCTGTGTCTGTCTCTCTGTGTCTGTCTCTCTGTGTCTGTCTCTCTGTGTCTGTCTCTCTGTGTCTGTCAGGGATATGTTCTGTCTGATTTAGGTGTGTGTGAGGAGAAAACTCCCTGCCCAAGCAATTATATTTCCTCATCAAATAAGAACAAGGGAAAGAAGGAAATCAGAACACGACATTACTGGGGGGCTGGAATACATTACAGTGTTGGTCCTCTAAGGTAATTCTTCTCAGAAGGGTAATTAAAACCGAAGGCAGATTCTCATTCTCTGAAAGCAGTCACACACCTCCACCCCTGGCCAAATGGCTCATAATCCACCCATCCCTGATCCCCAGTTAAATACCCAACCCAAATATTTCCCTGTTAATCTGTGGGTGTCAGGACCTGATCCAAACTGATGTTCAGGCCACGACAGGTGGCTTTCACAGGGGCTACAGGCTGAGGGAGGGGCTATACACTGAGGGAGGGGCTATACACTGAGGGAGGGGCTATAGGCTGAGGGAGGGGCTATATCAATCATTCAAATGTATTTATAAAGCCCTTCTTACATCAGCTAATGTCACAAAGTGCTGTACAGAAACCCCGCCTAAAACCCCAAACAGCAAGCAATGCAGGTGTAGAAGCACGGTGGCTAGGAAAAACTCCCTAGAAAGGCTGGAACCTAGGAAGAAACCTAGAGAGGAACCAGGCTCTGAGGGGGTGCCAGTTCTCTTCTGGCTGTGCCGGGTGGAGATTATAACAGTACATGGCCAAGATGTTCAAATGTTCATAGATGACCAGCAGGGTCAAATAATAATAATCACAGTGGTTGTCGAAGGTGCAACAGGTCAGCACCTCAGGATTAAATGTCAGTTGGCTTTTCATAGCCAATCATTAAGAGTATCTCTACCGCTCGTGCTGTCTCTAGAGAGTTGAAAACAGCAGGTCTGGGACAGGTAGCACGTCCGGTGAACAGGTCAGGGTTCCATAGCCGCAGGCAGAACAGTTGAAACTGGAGCAGCAGCACGGCCAGTTGGACTGGGGACAGCAAGGAGTCATCAGGCCAGGTAGTCCTGAGGTATGGTCCTAGGGCTCAGGTCCCCCGAGAGAGAGAGGCATGACAATTACCATGGGGCAAAACAGCACAGAGATCTGGAACCAGGCTACCCTATACATCAACACAGAGATCTGGAAGCAGGCTACCCTATACATCAACACAGAGATCTGGAAGCAGGCTACCCTATACATCAACACAGAGATCTGATGTATAGTGTAGTCTGGTCTCAGATCTCTGTGTTGAGGTATAGTGTAGTCTGGTCCCATATCTCTGTGTTGATGTATAGTGTAGTCTGGTCCCAGATCTCCGTGTTGATGTATAGTGTAGCCTGGTCTCAGATCTCTGTGTTGATGTATAGTGTAGTCTGGTCTCAGATCTCTGTGTTGATGTATAGTGTAGTCTGGTCTCAGATATCTGTGTTGATGTATAGTGTAGCCTGGTCTCAGATTTCTGTGTTGTTTTTCTCCATGGTAACTGTCATGCTTTCGAATGGTAGGCCTAGTAGTAGGAATGGCTTACTGCACATACAGAGCTAAAAGCCTTGCATGCTGAAAGCTTCATAGCACCAGCCCAGCATCACAAGTGAGGGATTTTCAGTAGAAAAGCTCAGGGGGTGAAGGCAATATGATTTGACAGAGATGAGAGGGGCTGCAATCTCCTGAGCCACTGTAACCCCCAACCTCCTCTTCTTCTCTCTCTTCTTCTTTCTGTCTCTCCCTCTTTCTCAATCTTCTTCTCCCCCCCTCTCTCTCTCTCTCTCTCTGCCTCCCCCTCTACCTCCCTCCCTCTTCTACTCCTGTTCTGACTAATTGCCCAATTCTGTTTTTGTGTCTTTTCTCCCCTCCGAGCTCTGCTTAATGAAACACTATCACACAGGGACAGAGGAAATCACAAGCAGAAAAACAAGAGAAACAGATATGAAAAACAAACAAAGAAAAACCTAGAAAATGAAATCTGGTGGTGAAGGAACGGCGGCCACACCAATAATATCTGCTGGCCTGCATACATTATTTATGATCACACATCATTACTGCAATCATTCCAATCTGAGAGGGGGGGGGGGATTGAGGCATGACAGAAATTCTGATGGTTTGACAGAGGAAATCGATGATCCGTTGAATTACTAACAGAGAAGACCAGCAGGGGTTAATAACCTCTATACTCAACATGAGCCTGTCGACACAATTTGCTAGACTAGGTTAAACTAGCAGCAGGAATATCTAAGATGGCCTGTCATAGAGAAAGCTGTTGCTGAGCTGAGACGAATGAAATTGTCACAGAGGTGAGTTATAAACAACCTCTTGGTCTAGGTTGACAGGAGAAATGGCAGAAAACATTTCATTCTCATTCCCCGTTACAAATGTACAGCACTAGAGTGAAGGATTGGATTCCAGCGGGGTTGTTCTGTCTTTCTCTCTTTGTAGAAGGGACAAGGTTGAGGATTGTAAACAAATGTGTCTGGAACATGTTCTGTTGAAACCCTTTGAGAAGGGAAAAGGGTCAGGAAGGAAGAGAAAGATAGGAAGAAGGGGGAACAAGAGCGGAAAATATAAGGAGGGATGGGGAAAGTAGACACACATGGGTCTAGGCTAGGGCCATATGAGGGGTAGAGCAAAGGAAACAGAAAGAGAGACAGACAGAGAGAGAGAGAGAAAGTAAGAAGCAAACAGAAACGATTAGAAAGAGACAGAGCAAGAGACAGAGCAAATGTATATGGATTGAAGAGAGAGGAGAAAAACACTGAACTGCATACTTTGATCTAAACACTCCCCTGACGTCATTGAGAGGTTCTGCACAGACTGTCTGACAGATGTGGCCTAAGCAGTGTGTCTAACCCAAATGGCACCCCATTCCCTTTATAGTGCACTACTTTTGACCAAGGCCCATAACGTTCTGGTCAAAAGTAGTGCACTATGTAGGGTATAGGGTGCCATTTGGGACTAGCCCATAGTCCTGTGGTCCAGCTGCGCCTGAGAGGGGAGAACATCAACATCACCATGTATTAGTGTGCAGTTACCACACATGACAACACATGCACACTGTAATACTGTCCACATGAAAACACAGGAAGGGAACACAGACAATTGTCAATGACATGATCCAGTTATCATCAGCCTATCATTATAGTTAAATAACCCAGCACCAGCAGTCATTAACATTGGTCACAGTGTTTGACCCATGCAATTACAGTGCAAACACAACCACACTATGGGATGTACTTCTCTAGTTGTCCAATGTGGGGATTGATTGCTGGAACACAGCACAGTAATTCTCTCTCTCTCTCTCTCTCTGGTTTCTCTGGTCTCTCTCTCTGGTCTTTCTGGTCTTTCTCTGGTCTCTGTGGTCTCTCTCTCTGGTCTTTCTGGTCTTTGTGGTCTCTCTCTCTGGTCTTTCTGGTCTCTCTCACTGGTCTCTATCTCTGGCCTCTCTGGTCTCTCTCTCACTCTGGTTTCCCTGGTCTTTCTGGTCTCTCTGGTATCTCTCTCTCTGGTCTCTTGTCTGGTCTTTCTGGCCTCTCTCTCTCTCTCTCTCTCTCACTCACTCTCTCTGTTTTCTCTGGTCTCTCTCTGTTCTCTGTTTTTTTTCTCTAGTCTCTCTCTCTAGTTTCTCTGGCCTCTCTCTGGTGTCTCTCTCTCTGCTCTTTCTGGACTCTCTCTCTGGTCTCTCTCTCTGGACTCTCTCTCTGGTCTCTCTCTCTCTGCTCTCTCTGCTCTCTCTGGTCTCTCTCTCTGCTCTTTCTGGTCTCTCTCTCTCTCTCTGGTCTCTTTCTAGTCTCTTTTTGGTCTTTCTCTCTTTGGTCTTCTCTCTCTCTCTCTCTCTCTCTTTCTCTCTTTGGTCTTCTCTCTCTCTCTTTCTCTCTTTCTCTTTGGTCTTCTCTCTCTCTCTTTCTCTCTTTGGTCTCTCTCTCTCTCTCTCTCTCTCTCTCTCTCTCTCTTTCTCTCTCTCTCTCTCTCTCTCTGCTCTAAACCCACAGACAAATGCATGTGATGATAAATGAGGTCATTGAGCCTGGGCCTGTGTAGCAGCCAGGAACATGAGGAATATTACACAGAAGCATTCCTCATATAGGGGTATGTACTGGGGCAGCGGACTTGGACAGCATCTATAGGGTAGCCTGTTAGACTGGTAACAGAACACAAGGTTCGTCACTAATGTCACTTTCATGGTTGTCATTCTTAGGATTTCACACTGATAGTAACACTGTTGCTGATTGGTCATCTCCGTGGCCCACTGATGCTGTTTGGCTGTGTCCCTGTTCCTTCTCTCAGTCTGCCAGGTGGCACATAGAGCTGGAGCCGTGGGCCAGTGACAGCCACTCCCTGGAGGAGGAAGCACGGAGGTTCCTCAGCTACATCACTACACCACAGGTGGGTCACACTCAGTCAATGCCTGTGTCTCAAATGGCACCCTACTCCCTATATAGTTCTCTACCTTGGACCAGGGCTCTAGTCAAAAGGACTACACTTTATAGGGATTGGGGTACCATTTGGGACTCACACAATGTTATTACATGTCATATCTGTACAATATTCAGATATACACATATACATGCAGTGTACATGTTAACATAATACAAATGCAGTGAATGAATATTGTAGATACTGTATCTGATCTACATTATAAAGCCAGATGGAGTGTCCTGGTTCTAGAACGCTGCACTGTTTAGAATCGGGGAGGGAGACCAAAGTGGCTGCAGGACCATGTGCCTGTTCTCAAATTGCACCATTATTCACTGTAGTGCACTACTTAGTGGTGCACTGTGTGGGGAATAGGGTGCCATTTGGGACACTGATTGGTTATTCAAATTAGCTGCTGCTGTGGAGTCTAACTTGAACTAAAGCTTCTATAGATGATTCAGTACAGTACTTTGTCATGCCAGTCAGAGTTGTATAAAGGTCTAACTGGTAAATAAACAGAGAATAACCAACTCTAACTGCAAACAAAGCACCATTTTCATATTATGCTCATTGAAAAAGATGTTGTCTTGCTTGACAGCTCACACATGGGTCATTACTCTAATGATTACCATAGAGATGGCATTCTGATTTGTCTGATTCGTCTCGTTCCTACTAAATCAATGAGAGGATCTTGCCTTGTTAAGATTGTCTGTGCCATAGGAAATAACAACCAATCGATTGAAACGTTGTTGTGTTGTGTGAGGATGAAGATTGAGAGGAAAAGACAAACTTGGCTTTTATGTCCTTGTGTCTTACAGTCAGCAAAATATGCTCTGTGTGATGGAGGCTACAGCATCGATGAAGGTGTTTAAATGGTTAAGTACATCGGATCCTTGCTAACAGTCCAAGTATTTTCTGATAATGAAGGCATTCAAATTAAGTTAAGAAACATTGGCAACTTATTATCTTGTCTTCCATATACTGTGGGCCTACAGCCCTTCTAATAATAAAACACCTACTCTATATCTAGCACGGCAGGCATGGTGCTCATAATGAATAAGCCTATGGGGGAGTGTGTGTGTGGTGTGTGTGTGTGTGTGTGTGTGTGTGTGTGTGTGTGTGTGTGTGTGTGTGTGTGTGTGTGTGTGTGTGTGTGTGTGTGTGTGTGTGTGTGTGTGTGTGTGTGTGTGTGTGTGTGTGTGTGTGTGTGTGTGTGTGTGTGTGTGTGTGTGTGTGTGTGTGTGTGTGTGTGTGTGTGTGTGTGTGTTGTGTGGAGGGATGGAGGGGTGGTTGTTCGTGTGGGTGGAGGGAGGGGTGCGTGAAGGCGGGTAGTTGGGGGTGAGTCATCCATCATCTACACTGACAGGCGGAGAGGGAGTTGCCATGGAGATTACAGTGTACCTCAGCAGTAATTCTGACTGACGTCGTGGTTGGCAGAACTCAGCCTCTGAGAGAGACACGCTGCACTGGGATTGTGCAATTAATAGAATTACACACACATACATGCATAGTGTATAAACACACACACATATACACTGAGTGTACAAAATATTAGGAACACCTTCTCTTTCCATGACATGACCAAGTTAATCCAGGTGAAAGTTAAGATCTCTTATTGATGTCACCTGTTAAATCCACTTCAATCAGTGTCGATGAAGAGGAGGAAACGGGTTAAAGAAGGATTTTTAAGCCTTGAGACAATTGAGACATGGATTGTGTATGTGTGCAAATCAAAGGGTGAATGGGCAAGACAAAATATCCCCTAGAACAGGAGATGGTAGTAGGTGCCAGGCGCACCGGTTTGAGTGTGTCAAGAACTGTAACGCTGCTGGGTTTTTCACACACAACAGTTTCCTGTGTGTATCAAGAATGGTTCTCCACCCAAAGGACATCCAGACAACTTGAGCTAACTGTGGGAAGCATTGGAGTCAACATGGGCCAGCATCCCTGTGGAACGATTTTGGCACCTTGTAGAGTCCATGTCCTGACGAATTGAGGCTGTTCTGAGGGCAAAGTGGGGGGTGCAACTTAATATTAGGAAGGTGTTCCTAATGTTTTGTTCACTCAGTATATATATATATATATATATATATATATATATATATATATATATATATATATATATATATATATATATATATATACAAACACACACACATACATACAAGCACACAATCACACAAGCAAACAAACACACACACACACACGATTGATAAATATAGCATATTGCAGTGTTGCAGTGTATTCAAAATGACAACAAAGTGTCACAGCCTCTCTGTACAGAGTAGATTCATCACAGCTCACGATATAGAAAGAATACTGATGCAGTAAAACATTTGTTCAGATGAACAACAATGATGGGCCAATACTGTTCAATACCCAAATCAAATCAAAGTTTATTTGTCAAGTGCGCTGGATACAACAGGTGTAGTAGACCTTACAGTGAAATGCTTACTTCCAGGCTCTAACCAATAGTGCAAAAAAGGTATTAGGTGAACAATAGGTAGGTAAAGAAATAAAACACAGACACCGGTTAGTCAGGCTGATTGAGGTAGTATGTACATGTAGATATGGTTAAAGTGACTATGCACATATGATGAACAGAGAGTAGCAGTCGTGTAAAAGAGGGGTTGGTGGGTGGTGGGACACAATGCAGATAGCCCGGTTAGCCAATGTGCGGGAGCACTGGTTGGTCGGCCCAATTGAGGTAGTATGTACATGAATGTATAGTTAAAGTGACTATGCATATATGACAAACAGAGAGTAGCAGCAGTGTAAAAGAGGGGTTGGGGGGGGCACACAATGCAAATAGTCCGGGTAGCCATTTGATTACCTGTTCAGGAGTCTTATGGCTTGGGGGTAAAAACTGTTGAGAAGCCTTTTTGTCCTAGACTTGGCACTCCTGCACCGCTTGCCATGCGGTAGTAGAGAGAACAGTCTATGACTGGGGTGGCTGGGGTCTTTGACCATTTTTAGGGCCTTCCTCCGACACTGCCTGGTGTAGAGGTCCTGGATGGCAGGCAGCTTAGCACCAGTGATGTACTGGGCCGTACGCACTACCCTCTGTAGTTTCTTGCGGCCAGAGGCTGAGCAATTAATTTACCAGGCAGTGATGCAACCAGTCAGGATGCTCTTGATGTTGCAGTTGTAGAACCTTTTGAGGATCTTTTTAGTTTCCTGAGGGGGAATAGGCTTTGTTGTGCCCTCTCCACGACTGTCTTGGTGTGTTTGGACCATTCTAGTTTGTTGGTGATGTGGACACCAAGGAACTTGAAGCTCTCAAACTGCTCCACTACAGCCCCGTCGATGAGAATGGGGGTGTGCTCGGTCCTCCTTTTCCTGTAGTCCACAATCATGTCCTTAGTCTTGGTTACATTGAGGGAAAGGTTGTTATTCAGTCACCAGGCCAGGTCTCTAACTTCCTCCCTATAGGCTGTCTCATCGTTGTCGGTGATCAGGCCTACCACTGTTGTGTTGTCTGCAAACTTAATGATGGTGTTGGAGTCACTCTTGGCCATGCTGTTGTGGGTGAACAGGGAGTACAGGAGGGGACTGAGCATGCACCCCTGGTGTTGAGGATCAGCGTGGCAGATGTGTTGCTACCTATACCACACACTTTTGCTGGTTATGCAATTATGAACCGCTACAGCACATAACCAACCGCATTATGAACTTTAACAGCAAAGCAAAAATCTTCCAATACGACAGAATCATCACTACCACAGCAATACATGGATGGATAAAGGGCTGTTTAAAATTCTATTCCATTCTGTATTTTATGTTTTTGGTATGGCCCTTTTTTACATGTCCTTGTTACGTCCTGCCTTCCTTTTATGTCGTAAGCTCTGTTAGGAGAGGCTAAATGGCATATTCATCTCTATGGATAAATGCTTCTCTTCTAAAGATTGAAGCAGTCGGAAACAAGACATTCCAAAGCCTTATGACATCACAAAGAGAAAGAACGCCCCTAAAGATTCTAGACTCCTTACAGATAGAACCATTTGTCCATTATTTTTTGTGGCATGGGAAAGAATGCAGAAATGTCAACAGACTTTGTAAAGGGCAGATGGAGTGGTTAATGAATGCTGTAAGAGACGAATAACAGACATGGATATGGGTCTAGCACAGGATCACTATGATACAATGCAGGAGAGATCAGAACACAGATCAAATCATGGTTTTAGTCAGACCGTTATTAACATGATGGTTCAATGAGGTTCAGAAAGAGAAGGATTAGTCACCGGTCTCTGCAGAGCAGTGGACTGGACAGTATCCCACACAGGGAGCCACACAGCCTAAGCTGCAGTCTGTAAGGGAAAGACATTGTGATTACAGCACATGATCAGTCTCAGTCTCTGTCAATGTCCGCTGGCCCAGTCAAGTTCAGACAGTCTCTGGAGACAGTAGAGATAAAGCAATCA